>NC_133648.1:25285561-25456836 GCF_009905375.1 Apium graveolens | reverse complement strand
TTTTAGTCATGATTGAAATTTTGGCTAAGTCAAAATTTGCATCTCGACGGATGACCACTATCCATCGAGTTGAGTCATCCGTCGATATACTATGTGCAAATAAAAATCAATTACTTTTCTGGAATCTTTTAAAACTCGACGGATAACAGTTTATCCTCATCCGTCGAAGTGTCTAAATCTTAACCGTTAATTTCCCTGAACATTATCCATCGAGTATACTTACAGTTTGTAACATTACACGACGGATAATGGTGGGAATTTTTACAGTTTATTTTTAAACGGCTAATTTAGGCAATTTTTATTGGGTAATTTACTTTTCTTATTATTTTCATCCGTTGTTTTTTAAGATAGTATAAAAGCTTATTTCATTCTAATTATTCTCTTTTATCATTCTCAAATTCACTGCTTTTATTTTATTCTCTCTCAGCAAATATCCTCTTTCTCTTCAAGCTTTCATTCTCTAACAATGGCACCTGTAGTAAAGATCATGTCTCAGACGGGGTTCATTTATGAGAAGAACAACTTCACTGCTTTGGTCAATAGGGTATGTCAACAATCAGAAGACTAGCACAAGATGATGGACTTCGTGAAGAAACTGCACGTTTAAGTTATTCATGCTTGCATCACCCAGCGATTTCCTGTGAAGGTGTTGAAGAGATGTGGACCACTGCAATCTATAACTCTACTGACACAACCATCACTCGAACTATCAAAGGTAATGAGTTCTGTATCAATAGTGATGTGATAAAAACTGTTTCAAAATTCCTGATGATAATGTAACTTCACCAACACTGACACTGATATTATCATATGCTTAATTTCATGCATTATGCACTTCCTACTACTAAGCTAAGTGAGATTAGAAGATTAGGTCTTAGAAAGGAATGGAGTTTCATGTGTGTGTTATGACTAAAGTTTTCTCTGGAAAAGTCAGTAATTTTGATTCTGTGAACATTTCCATGCTTAACATGCTATACATGCGAGTTACAGATACATTGTTACAATTTCATGACCTTGTCTTGTATGAGTTAGGTTTTAAACTAGGTGAGTTAGCCAAAAGGGGAAAGAATGTATATTATGCTAGATTTTTCATGATATTGGCTAACCATCTTTGTCAAGAGATTATACTTGAGAACTCAAACAACAAATTAGCTTGTTGGGTTCAAGAGAGAAGAATCATTGCAAGATTTGAACAGAGCCAACCATCATAGGGATGTGCCAATGTTCTAACTTTCCTGTAATGCAAACACCTCGTGTAAGTGAGGTAAGTTCATCCATACCCTCAACTATTTCAATCTCCTCAATTTCTTTGAGTTCAGGAGTAGCCTATGGCAACTGTGATAATGACCAAACAGTTTCCTACCAAAGCTGCCAAATCAACTACAATTTCTAAATTCAAGTCAAAGAAAACCCTCTCTGGTATCTCTCAAAAGGTACCAGTTGAAAAATCTACCAAAACCAAAGAGGGGAGTGTGAAGGAGGGGTCAGTTAGGTGAGGGAAGGGGTGAACATCAAAGAAACCCCAAGGATAAGGTTGGAGAGTTGAGTGAATCCCAGCCTAGCCACACTGCAGTTTCCCAACAAACTGCAGTGCTTAAAAAGGATAAAAGCTCACTTCAAGCTGCATCCTCCCAAAAGGATGTGGCTATTGAACAAAGCTCTCAGCCAAGAGCACAGACCAAAAGGGTTAGGGACACAAGCTCACCCCCAAACTTACATAAGAAAGAAGAAATCTAAAACAACTGGGGATGCACAGGGCACACACACAGTGCAAACTGGTGCTAAAAACACAGTCCCTGCACTTTCTCAAATTCAGATTGATGTGGCTCCAATAAATATGGAGTCACAACCAAAATCTCTTATAATAGAAGCCTCTGAAACACCATACTCACCAACAAACTCTTGGAAGTGGATATGATAAACACTTTAATTCTTGATTCCCCTTCTTTAACTCTGTTGGGGAAGCCAAAATCTAGTGCAAGTGAGCATCATCTTTTAGATGATTGTTGGCTCACTTGCCAATTCTTTCAGATACTATTGTGACATCTGTGCCTCAAATAACTTCAATCAACACAGAGTCAACAATAGTTTCTCTTCCCACCTCATTCATTTCTACTCTCTCGATGGATATTGCTCATCCGTCGAGTAGTGATTGTATCCCGACGGATAAGCTTAACAGCAGTTATCCGTCGGATAGCTTTACCACTCACCCCGATGGATATCACTTATTCGTCGAGTGTCTCTGCACAACTTCAAACTTCAATTATTTCTAGTGCAGAAGACTTAGTGGTAATACAGTCACTCTTAGGACTGAGAGAGGAGAGTGCATTGAGTGAGAGGTTGGGTTGCTCCCAGGCAAAAGGAGAGGAAAAGAGTGAATCTCAGCAATCCATTTATTCAGGATTGGCAAAAGTGAGTGAGAGGAGTCCCACCTTAGTAGGTGAAGGTGAGGGTGTGAGGGTGGGGAGCCAGGGTGAGACCCTGATGCAACAAAAGAGAGATTATGAGAGAAAGGCAGGTACAGGAGAAATAAGGGTGGATCCAGCCATTGCTAGTGAGTCAATGATCGTGGATGATGCTGAAAAGGGAAGACAATTCAGCAACATTACAAAGCTGAAATTGATAACATTTCCTTGGATGCTGACACTTTTACTCATCCCGTGTCAGCCTATCAATTGTTGGCTACTCAGGGCAATGTGGAGGCAGAACATACTTTGAATTTAGTACACACCTCAGAATCTCTTCAAAGAGATAAAGCTGCTGTCAATAGGATGCCTTCTCATGCTGGTGAACCATCTGAAGAATTTGGAGTAAATTCTAATGATGATGACTCTGCTTCTTTGGATGGAAGCATGAACTTAGGGGGAGATGAAGGCCCAAGTTCTGTTTTAAATTTACCTGGATGGGCATGGACAAAGAAATTTACACCAGGACAATTTGATGTGTCTTTGGTCAAGCAAGTGGTGGCTATTCAAAAGGCTATTCTTCAAGCTCACCTAGACTCTCTACATCTCATGAAGATCCAGCACTTAAGACAAAATATGAGTGTGGATGAACTAAAAAAGAGATATAGTTGACTTGAAGACATACAATTCTGAGAAGCTGGATTCAGTATTGCCATATGGTACCATGCAAGATCTACTACTAAAATTGAGGAGAGAATCAGACTCTGAAAAGAAGCTAGCCAAGCTGGAAAACAGAGTTCAAGTTATTGAGAATTCAGTGGCTATCCTTCTTCAAAATCAACAGACTCAGACAAATCTTCTCATGGAACTGGCTAAAGCACAAGGCCTAACTCCTCAACTTGATGATAACAAAAAGGGGGAGAGAGAATCAAGTAAGGGGGAGAAAGGACCAACTGAGGGGGAGAAACTTCAAGTACAAATCAGCAAAGTAATTGTACCTTTAATTACAATCTCCAAGCCAACAGTTGCAGATGGTATAGATCTAATTAAAGCAGCAACAACAAATTTGAAAGTTGCTGAAAAAGGAAAGTTGAGTTTGATCAACTGGAATAAGATTGATGAGGAGATACAGAAAAAGTTTGAACTAGTCAAGGAGACAGTTCAGTCAGCCATCCATCACTCTCATGTCAAGCCAATCAGTGTGAATGATATGAGCATGAACTATCTGGAAAAAGGACAATCTTCCTGCATCAAGTCTACAAAGGCTAAAACAATTCTTAAACCAATGGCAAATTATCCAAAATCATCTTGGAAGAACCCTATGGACACTGTGTATGAGACACCCAAGCCTGATGAAAAGAAGCTTCTGTCAAGATCTATTGTCTTCTATAAAGATCCAGCTGATTCAGCTTCAAAAAGGAGAATTGCTAATATATTCAGAAATGGAAAGGAAATTTGTGTGGTAGCTGAACATCCATAATTTGCTCAAGCAAAGAAAGAAGAAAAATCCAGATTAAAGCAGGAAAAGAGGCAAGCTGCTCTAGATGCAAAGAAGTCTAAACAAAAGAAAGAACAAATTGCAATCTTGGCTAGGCTACATGCTGTGAATTCTTCTCAACAAATTCCCTCTCAACCATCTGAAACTGCTGAATCAAAGAAGAAGATTGAAGAACAGAAGAAATCCCCAAGAAAGAAAGAATTGGCTAGAAGAACAAAAAGGAAACTGGATGTTGTTGACAAGGAATTGGAAGATCAATTTCCTAAGGAATCCACTCAAGCTACAACTCAAGCATCAAAGCCCTCTGTGGTATTTGAAGACATAAGGGTGGTGGATCCCTATAGGAACATACATGGTGAACCTATTGTGCCAAAGGATGAGACAATAGAGTGGGATAACATACCAATTCCTGACTTCAACTTACCAATCCTTAACAAGCCAAAAAGGACAAAGTCAAGGGCAGTCAAGAAAGTGAAGTTGTCACCTCTCAAATCCAAGTCAGTAGTTAAAGCTCAACCCAAAGTCAACAGGGGAGACTACTTGTACTTGTGTGACATCAAAGAATTTTTAGATCTAAACCTTTATCTGGATGAACTGGATGAAGTAAGGGCAATTGATGTATACAGAAACCTACCTGAAAGGTTGGTGTTCAAGTACAAAGGAGGAAGGGAGATTCAGTGGCCACTTCACAGGATTCTTCAAGAAAGCCAAGCTGTGCTGATTAAAGTCTATTCATCCTTCAAGAAAAACTTTGGGTTCAATGTAACTGTAAGAAGACTAGTATTGAAGAAGATTGAAGAGCTGAGAAGTGTTAGAGCTAAAGATGCACTCCCAAAGACTCTAATCATCCCATACACAGGGAGAAGAGTGCATCTAAGGCCCTACTGGCTGATGGAATTCATGGATGACAAGGGTGTGAGAAGATTCTTCAGATTAGAAGACCAACTGAGTATCTCTAGCAATGAGACTCTCTTGGAAATGCAAGAAAAGCTAGATCTCTCAGAATCTGATGAACTAGAATTCCACAGGCAGCTCCGGAATCAAATTGAAAAAAATAAAAGAAAGCTTGGAAGAAGATCCAGACCTTCAAGGAACTAGTAAAATCTGCTCAGGCTAGAGAAGCATCTTGAATTGACTGTGAGCCAAACCTTGTTCATTTTAATTAATTGAAGCACTTTCAGTTTATCTACTTATCTTTAAAGATATATGTTCAGGATGTTTTGTTATCATCAAGTATCTCTTAATTTATGGCTACAATTCCAGTAGACATAAATTGGGGGAGATTGTTGGGCATATGTTGTGTACTTGATGATTTCATAAACAAAACATCTAAGTAGATTTTACTTAGTGAAATAATGTAGCACTCGATGGATAAGAATTATAGTCCCGACGGATAACTCATTATAGTCCCGACGGATGATTAACTTATTATCCATCGAGTGAGTAGCTTATGTAATAATAAGTTTGTAGCACAGTTATGTATGCACCTTTGTATAGAATCTGTAGTAGCATATAAGTCATGTTGACTTTAACTAGATATGCAGAATAGGTTGATTAATTGTACATAATTGATGTCTTGTAATTCTGCATAAGTGATATAGAGTCAAGTGCCAAAATAGCTACCGACGGATGATTAACAAAGCCATCGACGGAAAATCAAATGACTATCAACGGATGTTTAATATAGCAGTCGACGGATGATCAATTAAATCATCAACGGATATTCTGAAAGTCGACGGATGATCATATGAAGAATTCAAACAGCAGTTGAACAGTGAAAGCTGACACACAGCCGTCGAGATGTATAAAAACACATTGTGGAAGCCCATTAACTGGATAATAGAGGACGAAAAGCAGCAAAGCTTAAGACTGTTAGATTTTATATTTCTTCAGTCTTTTTGAATTTGTAATCTTGGTATTATATAAACCAAGAGAGTAGCAAATAGAAAAATAACTGAGATAGCTGAAAAACACAAACATAGAGAAATCTTTGTAAGCAGAATCTTTAGCATTTCCAGTATTCTCAGTAGTTCCATTTGTAAGCAGCTGTGAGCATTTCTGCACACAGAGTCCTCTCGATATATTATATATATCTCTGGTGCAATTGTTTAAATCCACCAGAAAGTTTTTAAAGACTCTTATTTTTAATTACTTATGTTTTGATTCAATTAAGTTTACATTCTGTATTGTGCTAATCAAGACAAATATATTTATAATCGAGTTGAACATTTTTATTTCAAGAAAAAGGTTCAAGAATTCCATTCAACCCCCCTTCTGTAATTCTTGCTATATTGTTAAGGGACTAACAGTGTCTGATCAGTTTTGTATTTGGACTTAATTACTTTCTCCCCCTTTTTGGCATCAGCAGGTAAGAGAAGAGAGACAAGCAATTCCACTGAGGCTTGGATTTCATCGAGTTGAGATTTCTGAGAAGCTTGATTTTGCAAAATATCATCAATCTGAGACTGTTGCTTCTCTTGGGTCTTCTCAATATAAGCAACTCTGTCAAAGGTAGGTTTAAAGAAACTTTTTTTTCAAGTTTCTTAACTGTTTCTTGGTTGAACAATTCTTCCTGAATTTTATGTAACTCTGCATGAGTTTTTGAATGGAGACCTTGAAGATGTCTAGTACTCAGTGCAGTGACTCGAAGCTGTATCTTAAAATCATCATTAATTAACATCTGATCAGCTTTGTCCAAGTGCTCAGCAAGAATCTTTTCAGATGGAACAAAGGTAACTGAGTTCCATTCCTTAGTCCACTCCTGTCCTCTAGGAGTTTCACTCCAAGGTACTGGTGCTTCTCCTCGTACAAACTTCTTGACTAGTTCTGATTTAGAAACAGTTTGTGGAGGGGCATGTCCTGAAGGACCAGCTTCATCAACATCTGCAGTTGGAGCAACATCACCAGTATCATCAGCATTTGCAACATCAGAACTTACAGAATCAGCATCTTCTGATAAAACAACAGTATGAGAAGCAATCGAGGCTTCAGCATCATCCTCTAAGTGCTGATCTATTTCCAAGTTCTGATCAACAGCCATATCCTGATGCTCACCTATATTCTGATCATCAATATCTAGATGCAGAGAAGGTGTTGTAGATATTTCTGGAGTTTGAGTAGCATCAGTAACAGGTGTTGTTGATGGATTAATTGCTATTGTAGCTTCTAAGTAGAGAACCTCAGGCACAAATAGGTTTTGAATATCAATTTCAGCACTTGTGCCTGGGTCTACAGGAGATACAGTTTCATGTACAGGAGACACAGATGGTGTGTTTGCCTGGTCTGTAGCAGCTTCCTGAGGTGGGGACAATGAAGAAGGAGATGCAGTAGCTTTAACAAATTCTGGTTCTTTTGAGATCAGAGATTTCTGAACTCCTTCCTTAGCTGTTGCTTCCTCATCATCTGAAGCTGGCCTTTTAGCTCTCTGTTTCTTGTATCTCTTTGAAGGTGGGGATTCTTTGGGAGGTTCAGCAGAAGTCATTCTTCTAAACCTTTTGAGAAGCTTAGATCCCCCAATTCCAAAATCCTTCTGAGAAGGAAACTTCTCAGCTTCTGTAACAATAGGTTCTGATGCAGAAACCTATTCCTCACTATCAGACTCATCTCTCAGAACAATCCTCCTTCTCTTCTGTGGTGTCTGAGGAACAGTCTTTGTCCTCTTGGGCTTGGAAGATGAAGGCTTCACAGTAGGTGCTGAGGATGAAGGTTGAGCTGTCTGTGAAGGTGTGAGATATGTTTTAAGATATGTTCTGAGGGAGGGTTGAGGTATAGATGTATCTATGGTTTGTTCTGATGGTTGGTGTGATGTTTGAAATGTGCTGGTAGATTGAACATCAGGATAAACAGATCTATAGGTTTGAGGATCAGCATTTACCAGGATCTGTTTTATAGACTGAGAAATCTGTAAAGGTCTAACCATCGTTTTCTTAAGGTCAGCATTTACCAAGTCATTAAAAGCCCGTTTTACAAATTTAAAAGGTGGAAATAAAGAACTGGCTAGTTGAGGGTCATCAGCACAGCAAAAGGTATATATAAGCTGACAGAATCTAGCAAAGTAGACAACATTCCTATCCTCTGTCATCCTATCCCCAATAAAGCCTAGCACAACACTTGCAAAATTAAAATGAGTTTGGTTAATAATAGCATACCCGATGTGCTGACTCATTATAGGAATGGCATCAAAGTTAGAACACTTATTCCCGAATGCTTTAGTGATGCAGTCGAAGAAGAAGCTCCATTCTTTTCTGTTGTGTGATCATTTCAACTGTCCAAGCTTAGCCAAACTCCTCTCATAGCCCAAACTGGCCATGAGCTGCTGTAGAGCTGGTTCATCCGGTGTTGAGAAAATGCAGCCTTCTGGTAAATATAAAGCCTTTCGAACTATTCCAGGAGTTACCACATGTTCAGAATCATCCACTTCAAAAACAATGCTAGGAGAACCATTAGCACCACCATTATCAAAATGACCAGTCCGCCAAAACGTCAGAACTTGTTGGCTTGACAAGACTGAAGGCTGGGTCAATGCATACCCAATTTCACCGTGTGCAAGAAGATCTTGCACAAAATGCAACTCAGACAAGGCTTCAGCATGATTTAGAATTGCAGCATATTTGTTGGGAACGAACTTAGCTCCATCGATGATCAAATCCTTAGGTGCCATGAAAAAAATTGAAAATTAAGATTGCCTATAAGGTGTTTGATAAAATGTCTGTATGAAAAACCATCATCAGGAGATGAGAGAGAGTAAAAGCAAAGAAAGAGAGATAAACTGTAAAAGTAAATAAAAGATTGTATAATCTTCTCTCTCTCTTAGTTATACTTGGTTTAAAAAAATAACCGTTGGACACCTGTCAGACATGCAGCAATAATGAATAGTTAATGGGCACGGGAAAACAGTAATCATTACTTATCACATGCAGTTTTTCAAGGAAAAACCGTTCCACTTACCCAGTAATCCCATTAATTGAGGTAAGTCAGTTTTAATTCAAAATTTAAACTGTTCCCACTCATTTAATTATTTTTATTGCAAAATTAATATTCTGAAAAAAAATCAAGTGCGAGAATGACCAAAAAAAATAAATTAAGTAAACAAGTACTGATATTTTAAAATCAGAACTTAATTTAAATCAAAAATTAAAAATGGTCATCAGAATATGGATATATCAGGATTTAACAGTGCAGTAAAATTGCAAACATCTCAGAAACAGAATCTTGCAAAAATAAGAAATTCCATTAATATATTTAGAGAATACATCCATGATATTAAAATTACATCAGAGCATTACAAGATTGTCCTAAGCTTCTAAACCTAACATCAACAGCTTTTGTCCTTGGCTAAGAAGCCGGACAAAGCTGACGATGAAGAAAAACAGGAAGAAGAAAACAAATTATTTCTTCTTCCGACTCTCTACAAAAAGAATAGCGAGTCAAATGATTCACTCTTGTTGGCGGAGAGCTTCCAGCCTTTCTTCTTCCAATCGCTCCAGATGGCGATGGTAGTCCATGTAAAAGAACAGGAGGTGTGTGAGAACCTCCTGGGGAACCGAGTCCCAAATCTCATCAGGAATGACAGTTACGTGCCATTCCTGCTGCCAGCCCTCATAGCTCAGCTCCATGTTGAAGGTCTCATAGTTCAAAAACATATTGTAGTTGACCATGTTTGTGTTGGTATGAAGGAAAGAAGAGTGAGTATGTGAGAAAAGAAATGATGTGTAGACTGATTTGAGGTGTGGTTTATATAGGCAAGATAATGACAGGAGACGCAAGGAAATTTAATGCTGACAGGTAGAAATAATTCTACCTCGTCTCCCTAGACTGGGAAGAAGAAAAACAGTCATTGGAAAAGTAAAACAGGGTTTAATGCGCACAACAAACAAGTAAAAAAAAATTGATGTGCATGTACGTGTTCTACTAACCCTAATTGTATTGACTGTTAATATCTTACCCGTTCATATTCTGAGTAAAAATAGGACTGTTTCAGATTTTAACCATAAATAAGTCAAGTAGAGGATCATAATTTAATAACAGCACTTAGACTTATATCAGAACTTAACAGTCATCAGAACATGATTTCTTAACTCGAAAAATGAATACCTATCTTTGTGATTTTTCACACAAATTCTGAGTTCAGTTCTTCAGAACTTATTAATCAGAACTTCCATCAGAACTTGTCCTCAGAATTTATGCAATCTGACACATAAACTGTTCATCTAAAATAACATTGATCACCATAGTAATTTTCATTATTCATATGGAGTGTAAGTGTGTGCATTACGCAAAATATCAGAAAAAGAGTAAGTTCTGATTCACTTCAGTACATCTTAGAAATAAGGCATAACTAAAACTTTACTTAAAATCTGTCATTATTCTGAAGCCTACTATTGAATGAGTTCATGCATGAGTCCCCCTCAACTGTTTTGTGCTTATTTTATGCATCTTTTGAAATTCCATTTTACAGTGGCTTCTCAGTGTAAGTGAGTCACGACTGCATATCATAATTTATGCTATTAATAGAGTATTTCTTCAGTAATCATAGAGTGTGAAAAGTCACCAAGAAAAATAATTATTTGCTTTTCTGATGCATATCACTTAATACCAGCAATGTACTTGGGTCGTCCCTTCCACATTTTTACTCTAGACCTCAAAGGAGTACCTGATTTTTATTTCTTTTTTTTTTTTTTGATAAGTGAGGTTTATCAGCACTTAGTACATTCAACAAATTTACTAACATCAGAACTTAACAGATTAGAAGCATTCTTCTAGTTTTCGACTTAGTAATAAGATAGACAAAGTAAACTTAACTAAGTTCAATATCAGAATTTGCTTGTGTCAATGAATTTCCACATAAATAACTACTTCTAATATGGGATCTCTAGTATATTGAAGACTACTAGGTCAACATCTAGCACAATTATCCTCATAGGATTGAATAGGCACATAAACAGTCATATCACTATCAGAGTTTAGAAATACACATCTGACAACAATCAGTACTTAGGCAATTTTTAATTAAGCACAAAATACACAAAGAAAGTAATTTTTGTAAATACTGATCATAAAGTCTGATGCATCAGAACAAAAACTAAGCAGATTTAGAGAAAGAACCTGAAACCATTCCAAGTTCATTTACCAATCTTGTAAAAGTAGCTTCACACAGTGGTTTTGTGAAGATATCTGCTAGTTGTTGATCTGTTGGAACAAAATGCAATTCCATTGTACCTTCATCCACATGTTCCCTTATGAAGTGGTACCTAATGCTGATGTGTTTTGTCATTGAGTGTTGAACTGGATTATCTGTCATAGCAATAGCACGTTGATTATCACAGTATATAGGGATTTTAAAATATGTTAACCCATAATCCAGTAACTGATTCTTCATCCAAAGAATCTGTGCACAACAGCTTCCTGCAGCAATGTACTCTGCTTCTGCAGTTGATGTGGAAATTGACTTTTGTTTCTTGCTAAACCAAGAAACCAATCTGCCTCCAAGAAATTGGCAGCTTCCACTTGTGCTTTTCCTGTCAATTTTGCAACCTGCAAAATCTGCATCTGAGTAACCTATTAGTTTAAAATCTGATTCTCTGGGATACCACAATCCCAGATCAGCTGTTCCCTTAAGATATTTGAAAATTCTTTTCACAGCTGTTAAGTGAGGTTCTCTTGGATCTGCTTGAAATCTTCCACAAAGACAGGTAGCATACATGATATCAGATCTACTAGCAGTTAGATAGAGTAGAGAGCCAATCATACCTCTGTAATCAGTGATATCTACTAATTTATCAGTATCCTTATCTAGTTTTGTTGTCGTGGCCATGGGAGTGGATGCACTTGAACAATCTTGCATTCCAAATTTCTTCAGCAAATTTCTGGTGTACTTGATTTGACAAATAAAAGTACCTTCTTCATTCTGCTTGACTTGAAGGCCCATAAAATAGCTGAGTTCCCCCATCATACTCATTTGATATCTTGATTGCATCAGTTAGGCAAACTTCTTGCAAAGTCTGTCATTTGTAGAACCAAAGATGATATCATCAACATATATCTGAACCAGAAGTAAGTCCTTTCCATGGTTGAGGTAGAACAGTGTTTTGTCTATAGTTCCTCTGTTAAATCCACTTTTCAGAAGAAACTGAGCTAAAGTCTCATACCATGCTCTTGGAGCTTGCTTAAGGCCATAAAGTGCTTTATCAAGCCTGTAGACATGATTAGGATATTTGGAATCTACAAAGCCTGGAGATTGTTCAATATATACTTCCTCCTCCAATTCTCCATTGAGAAAAGCACTTTTCACATCCATTTGAAAGACAGTAAACTTTTTGTGAGCAGCATAAGCCAAAAATATCCTTATGGCTTCCAATCTAGCAACTGGTGCAAATGTTTCATCATAGTCAATTCCCTCCTGTTGAGAATATCCTTTTGCAACCAACCTTGCCTTATTTCTTGTAATTATGCCATCACTATCAGTTTTGTTTCTGAATACCCACTTTGTACCAACAACAATCTGTTCTTTGGTCTTGGCACTAGGGTCCAGATTTTGTTTCTTTCAAATTCATTTAACTCTTCCTGCATTGCTTGCACCCAATCAGTATCTTGAAGAGCTTCTTCCACTTTCTTTGTTTCAGTCTGAGAGAGAAAAGAATTGTAAAGACATTCACTTGAAGTGGCTGTTCTAGTTCTGACACCTGCATCAGGATTTCTAATTATTAAGTCAGGTGTATATGATTTAGTCCACTTCCTTGCAGATGGAAGGTTTTCTCTAGAACTGGATGCTCCCCCGTGATCCATGCTATCTTCATCAACATTTTCTGATGCTCCCCCTGAAACTATGCTCTCTGAGTTGGATTCTTCAGAATTTAAGTTTTCAGAATTATCAGAACTTGGCTTATCAGAGTTTGACGAATCAGAACTTGAAGAGCCAGATTTATGTTCTGATGCTTCTTGAGATGTGGTTGTATCTTGAGTATGCTCCTCCTGCATAGGTGCATCTTCCTTTGGCGTAGTCACCACAGTTTCAATAACATCAGAGTTTAATCCATCAGAGTTTGCAGTATCAGAATTTAGACTGTCAGGATTTTCAGTATCAGAATTTAAGTCTTCATTTTCAAATCTCAGCGGATCATGATCATTGAAATCTTCAAGTCTAGTAATCTTCTTATCATCAAAAGAGACATTGATAGATTCCATGACCACTCTTGTTCTCAAGTTATAGACTCTGAAGGCTTTTGTGGAAAGTGGATATCCAACAAAAATTCCTTCATCAGCTTTTAGATCAAATTTGGATAGCTGTTCAGGATGAGTCTTAAGAACAAAACACTTGCATCCAAATACGTGAAAATACTTCAGATTTGGCTTCTTTTTCTTCACCATCTCATATGGTGTCTTTCCATGCTTGTTAATTAGTGTATCATTTTGAGTAAAACAAGCAGTCTACACAGCTTCAGCCCAGAAATAGGTTGGAAGCTTTGCTTCATCAAGCATTGTACGTGCAGCTTCAATGAGAGTTCTATTCTTTCTTTCAACAACTCCATTTTGCTGTGGAGTTCCAAGAGCAGAAAATTCCTGCTTGATTCCATGGTTTTTGCAGAACTCTTCCATTATCAAATTCTTGAACTCAGTACCATTATCACTTCTTATTATTTTCATAGAATCTTTGACCAATTTATCCAGTTGCCTGACATGATCAATCAAGATGGATGCAGTTTCACTTTTTGTGTGCAAGAAATACACCCATGTGTATCTGGTGAACTCATCCACTATGACCATAGCATATTTCTTCTTTGCAATAGACATAACATTTACTGGACCAAATAGATCAACATGTAGTAGGTGATAAGGCTCAAGAATTGATGATTCAGTCTTGCTCTTGAATGAGGATTTCCTTTGTTTAGCCTTCTGACAAGAATCACAAAGGCCATCAGGAGCAAATACTGACTTTGGCAGTCCTCTCACAAGTTCTTTCTTGACTAGTTAATTTATATTGTTGAAATTTAAATGAGAGAGTTTCTTGTGCCAATTCCAGCTTTCTTTAATTGATGCTCTACTCATTAGACAGATTGCAGAACCATCAGTACTTGTTGAAAGCTTGGCTTCATAAATGTTACCACGCTTGTATCCTTTCAGAACAACTTTGCCTGTATATTTACTTACAACTTCACAGTATTCTTCAAAGAAATCCACATGATAACCTCTTGTTATTTCTAGTGGACTAACAATGAGATTTACAGAAGGGGGGTTGAATGTAAATCTCAAAACTTTTTCAAGTTTTGAGCAGTTTATGAAAGTTGTGTGTTCAAGAAGAACAAGTGTGTGAATTGCTTTAAGCTAATACAGACAGATATATATTCAAGCACAAATGTAAAGAACACAACAGACCTTAAAAACTTTTCTGGTGGATTTGTTGTTCCACCAGAGATGGTATTTTAGAAAATCTGTGATTAAACAATGTTAATCACAGCTGCATCCTAGTACAAACTAGATGAATTTTCTCTCAATATTTTTCTAAACAGCTCTGGAAAATCTCACATCTAATTACTAGCTTCTACTTGGTTTATATATTACCAAGTGTACAAGTGAAGAACAATATAAAATACAGTAATAAAATAAGATCTTCACTTGCTTCTTTTCCTGTTCACTCCAGTACTTTGTTGACTATTGCATCTTTGTACTAGAGAAGAACGGCTGCTTTTTCTGTTGTTCCTGAAATTCGGCTACCACATCTCAGTTGTCTCTATCAACCCATGTGCCTCTGTTTGTAGGTACAACTACCCCTTATCAATGGCTAATCATCAGAACATCCGTTGAAGCTTTCATCCGTTGATGCACTCATCCGTTGAAGGATGTTATCCGTTGAAGCTTTCATCCGTTGATGCACTCATCCGTAGAAGGATGTTATCCGTTGATGACTTTATCCGTTGAAGCTTTAGAGACATCCGTTGAAGCTTAGCTTCTCATCCGTTGAAGGTCTTTAAGTCATCCATTGATACCACTTCACTTATACAAAATTACAAGGCATGAAGTATTTACAATTGGCCTTCCTATCTGCATATCATCTAGTAGTCAACATGACTCATAGTTTCTCTCAACTTCCAAGAATTACATTTTAAATACAGAGACTGAAATATGCTACAACACTAGACTTATTTCTAAGTAAAGCTACACCATCAACGGATAGCCAAAGTGGTCTTATCCGTTGAGGCTACAGACACTAAATTTCTACTTAAGTATTTTGTTAAACATATCATCAAACTAATGCACATACATTCCTAACAATCTCCCCCTATTTATGTCTATAAGAATTGTAGGCATAAATTCAGGGTTAACTTGATGATAACAAAACACTTAACAGATATATGAATTGAAACTAAGTAGAAATTTAAAAATGCTGCAAAAGTGTATGTACTAGGAGATAATTGAACATTTACAGTGTTTCCAAGGACACTCCTTTAGTCTGAGCAAATCATCTTTTTCTTCTTTGTTCCCTGGTTTTCTTTTCTAGCCTTTTGTCATTTTCCTCAATTTGGAGTTGGAGTTGTCTGAAGAATTCAGCTTCATCTTCAACACTGACATCCAACTTAGATTGCATTTCTTTGAGAGTTTCATTGCTGGCAATCTTGAGTTGGTCTTCAAGTCTGAAAAATCTTCTGACTCCTTTATCATCTCTAAATTCCATCAACCAATGAGGTGATTTGAGAATTTTCATTTCCCTTTCTTGAATGAGTAAAGTCCTGGGTAAAGCATTGGGCTCCCTCCAAGTTTTCCTTATATTGGCTATCTTGTTGAGAATTTCAGTCTTGGCAGTTCTGGTAAAGCCAGAATCCTTTTGTATAGCTGAATAGACTCTAATCAAGGTAGAGTAGCCTTCATCCAGAATCCTGTGGAGAGGCCATGTTCTTTCCCCAGCTCCTTTATATCTGAACACTAATCTCTCTGGTAACTGTCTGTAGGCAGCTATTCCCCTTACATCCTCCAGCTCATCCAGATAGAGTTCAATGTCTGAAATTTCTTTTATGTCACAGATGTGAACATAATCATCTTTAGAAATGGGTGACTTAGGCTTAGGTTTTTGTTTTTGAGTGAATTTCTTAGAGGTTATGGGAGGTGTAGATTTTGGTTTTCTTTTCTGTTTCTTTGGTAGTGGAAGAGTGGTTAGAAAGGTAGGCAATTTGATAGTGTCCCAATCAATAGGTTCCTCTTTTGGAATGATTGGTTCACCATGGATGTTTATTGTGGGATCAGCAACAAGGGGTTCAGGTATGGAAGGTAGTGGTTTAGATATAGATTTGGTTACTTCAGTGTTATCTCCACTCCTTCTATGTGCCTTGGCCTTTCTTCTGTTTCCCTTCTGCCATTCCTCTCTTTCTTCCACACTCTCACCAAATATACTCCCTAAAACCTCATCTAGGTTTGTAGTCTTGTCTTCACCCCTGACTTCAATCCCTTTTTCTTTTTCAACTAGACTTGACTTTAGCTGTTGTTCAAGCTTTGCTTGTGCTCTTTTGTCAGCCTTTAATTGCTTGTCTTCTTCCTTCTTGGCTATTGAGAATTTGGGATGTCCTTGCATCACACATATGCTCTTTCCCTCTCTAATGATAATAGCTCTATTTCTCCTTACAGCCTCATCCATGGTCTTTTTGAGATAAGCAATACTTCTGCCTAAAATCTTGTTCTCATCAGCTTTTGGAGGAGGAAAGTCCACTTCTTTTAAAGGATTCTTTGTTGAGTCCTTATTGGATCTTTCATTGGGCTTGAGAATTATAGCTTGTAGTTCTTTGGAAGAAGCTTCTCCATCCTTATGACTCCCTACTGGCATGAGCTCCATGTTGATTGGTTCAATTTTTGTGCTGTATTTCACAGATGTTGATTTGTCTTGTGTAGAACCAAACAACAGTTGCAACCTTTCATCAATTCTCCTCCTTTGCTCTTTCACTTGAATTTCAGCTGCTGCTAGCTGAATCAAATCAATTCCATCAGGCTTGCCCTTGATTTGAATGATTGGAGAAGTAGTGATGGCAGGAACTAGCACTTTAGATATGTTGACTTTTGTAGATGGCTCTCCTTCCCCTTCCCTTTTACTCTCCCCCTTTTTGTTATCATCAAGGAGAGGGGTCAAGCCTTGTGCTTTTGCCAGCTGCATTAGGAGACTGGTTTGAGATTGTTGATTGTGAAGAATGGTGGCCACAGAATTTTCAATAACTTGAACTCTGTCTTCTAACTTGGCCAACCGTTTTTCAGTAACAGATTCTTTCTTCAATCTCAAAACCAAGTCCTGCAATGTACCATAGGGCATGACTGAATCCAATTTTTCTGAAGTATAGGTTTTCAAGTCAGCAATATCCTTCCTGAGATCATCCATACTCAGATTCTGCTTCACTTGCTGCAGCTTCATGAGATGCAGTGAGTCCAGGTGAGCTTGAAGGATAGCCTTGATACTTGCATGTGAAGTATTCTGAATGGCCTGTTGAATAGTGTTGATTTGTTTGACTAAAGAGACATTGAATTCCCCTGATCTGTACTCCTTAGTCAAGGCCCATTCAGGTAGATTTGGAATTGAACTAGGGCCTTCATCTCCCCCTAAGTTCATGCTTCCATCAAAAGAAATAGAGTCATCATCATCAGAATTTTCTCCAAATTCCTCAGATGGCTCACCAGCTGTAGAAGGCATTTTGTTAATGGCAGCTTTATCCCTTTGAAGAGATTCTGTTGTGTGCACTAGATGTAGTGACCTTTCTGCTTTCTCATTGCCCTGAGCAGCCAACAGTTGATAGGCTGTCACAGGATGAGTAAAAGTGTCAGCATCCAAGGAAATGTTATCAATTACAGCTTTGTAATGTTGCTGAAATTGTCTTTCCTTTTCAGCATCATCCACAATCATTGACTCATTAGCAATGGCTGGTTCCACCCTTGTATCTACTGTACCTGCTTTTCTCTCTTTTTCTCTATGTTCTTGCATCAGGGGCTCCCCCTGGCTCACACAACTCACTCCCTCACCTTCACCTACTAAGGTGGTACTCCACTCACTTACTTTTGCCATGCTGGAAGAAATAGCATGCATTTTTGAGCTCTCAATCTCTCCTTTTGCCTGGGAGCAACCCAGCCTCTCACTCAAATTGTCACTCCCTTCCCTCAATCCTAAGAGTGATTGCACAGTATTCATGTCTTCTACACTTGGGATTAATTCAGTTATTTGTGTAGAGACTGTCAACGGATGTGGAATATCCGTTGAAGGTGAAACTGATGTTATCAACGGATAACTGCTGTTAAGCTTATCCGTTGAAGAACAACCACTTGTCAACGGATGAGTGATATCCGTTGAAGAAGGAAAAGAAGTTGAAATTGAAAGTGATATAACTGTTGAATCTGTGTAGATTGATTTGAGATGTGGTGACACAGATCCTTCAATTATATCTGAAAGGATTTGCGGGTGATCCAACAAATCATCCAAGAGATGATGATCACCTGTATTTGAGTGGGGCTTCTCCCTGAGTTGTAAAGAGGGAGAATCAGGAATTGATGGGAATAACATATCCACATCCAGAGATGGTGATGAAGTGTTTGGTGATTGATGTGTGATTATTGTGAGAGAATGGGGTTGTGACTCCACATTTATTGGAGTCACATCAAACTGAGTTTGAGAAGGCATAGATACAGATGGATGTATCTGTGCAGTGTGTGCACCCTGTGTAGAAGATTGGGTTCTAGCCTTCTTTCTTCTAATAAAGGCTTTTGTTGGTGAGTGTTTGGCTTTAGTGTCCCTCCCTCGTTTGTTCTGTGTTCCTGGTTTGGAACTATTTTCAATAGTAACATCCTTTTGGGAGGATGCTACTAGGGATGTGCTAGATACCTTTTCAACCACCACAGCTTTTTGAGAAACTGTGGCTTGGCTAGCTTGGGAAGCACTCAACTTTCCTTCCTTATCCTGGGGGTTTCTTTGATGTTCACCCCTCCCCTCACCACTCACACCCTGTTCACTCACCTCAGGGTTAATAGTTGGTGTTACAACTGTTGTCTTTTGAGAAACAACAGAGGTGGATTTCTTTGTCTTTGATTTTGAAAGTTTAGTTTTGGTGACCTTGGTAGAAATCTGTTGGGGCATCACAGATTTCATGGCCACACTAGAAGATAAAGAAATAGAGGGGTTGGAAGAAGTAGGAGTTGTAGAAGCAATTACCTCACCTACCTGAGGTGCATTCATGATTGGTAAATATACCAATGACACACTGCTGTTAAGATCCATTCTCATCAAGTCTGCAAGAACTCTTTTCTCTTGTGCCCAGCACTTGAGTTTATTATTCTCATTGATTATGACTAAACCTTCAGCAACATGGTTAGCCAATAACATAAAGAATCTAGCATAATAGATGTTATTAGGTCTATTAGCTTTGTTACCTAATCTAGTACCTAATTCTAGCATCACATAGTTGCTAAAGTTAAAATACCTATCAGAAACAAGCATATAGAGCATATTAACCAGAGATGAAGTTATGGCATCAAAATTACTAATTTTCCCAGAGAAAACCTTTATAAAGGTATCCCCAAGGAAACTCCATTCTTTCCTAAGGCCTTTTCTTCTAATACTCCCTAAATTAGCAGAGTTAAGAGAATAACCTATGGAATCTAACATGCTGGATATATCACTATCAGTGTGTGGTGTCATGGCATTGTTCTCAGGCAATTTAAAACATGCTTGTAAATCATCACAGTTAATACAGTGAGTTTTACCTTTGAGAGTGAAGGAGATAGTCATATCCATGGAGTTGAACTCAGCAGTTGTCCAAATCTCCTCAACTACTTCACAGAAAATTGTTGGGGCTTCCAGCATTGCATAGCTAAGTTTACAGTTTTTGATGAAGTCCATCATTTTGTGATAGTCTGAGTGGGCTTCATTCTTTTCTACCAAAGCTATGAAATTGTTCTTTTCATAGATGAACCCAGATTGAGACATAATCTTCACGACTGGTGCCATTGTTGTGAGTAGAAATTGCAGAGAATAACTTGAAGTTTTTGCAGAGAGAAAATGGTAAATGCTTGAAATTTTAAGAAAGCGTAAAGTAAAAATGAACAATCAGAAGGACTTATATGCTTTCTCAAATTAATAAGCAAAAATATAAAATAAAGATTTATCAATAAATATGCGTTAGTGAATTTCAGCCGTTTTAAGAATAAACTGTAAGTATTCTAAAAACTACCTTTAAAACCAATACATACAGATGTATGTATGAGTATCAACGGTTAAGAGAATAGAATCAACGGCTGTTAAACACCTGAATTGATTGATGTGACATTTCAACGGATAAGGCAAATTGTCATCCGTTGAAAGGTACTTCAGTTTTATCCGTTGACGGATAAAAATTCCAGAAATGTATTTGTCTTTCAACGGATAATGATTATCCGTTGATAGAGCAATTTTGACTTTCAACGGATAGGGAACATCCGTTGATGGAATAAACTATGTTAAAAGTCAAATTTGTTCTTAGCAACTAATATATTTCAGGCTTCAATTCAAATTGCAATAAAGACATGAATTTTAAGAGTAATTAAGCATACCTAGCTCACTTACCAATCTTGTGAATGTTGATTCATCAAGTGGCTTGGTAAATATGTCAGCAATTTGTTGTTCACTTGGAACAAAATGTAGTTCCACTGTACCATTCATGACATGCTCCCTAATGAAGTGGTACTTGATATCAATGTGCTTGGTCCTTGAGTGCTGCACAGGATTCTCTGTTATGGCTATGGCACTTGTGTTGTCACAAAAGATAGGAATTCTATCAACATGAAGTCCATAGTCAAGGAGTTGGTTCCTCATCCATAACACTTGAGAACAGCAACTTCCAGCAGCAATGTATTCAGCCTCAGCTGTAGAAGTAGAGACTGAATTTTGCTTTTTGCTAAACCATGATACAAGCTTGTTTCCCAGGAATTGGCAGGAGCCTGTTGTACTTTTCCTATCTATTTTGCAACCTGCATAGTCTGCATCTGAATAACCAATTAGATCAAAGCCAGATTCTCTAGGATACCAAATACCTAAATTTGGTGTACCCTTGAGATATCTGAAAATCCTTTTGATAGCAATTAAGTGAGACTCCCTAGGATCAGCTTGGAATCTAGCACATAGACATGTAGCAAACATTATATCTGGTCTGCTAGCAGTTAAATATAAAAGTGAACCAACCATGCCTCTATAACTTGTAATATCCACAGACCTTTCAGTCTTATTTAATTCAAGTTTGGTGGCAGTGGCCATGGGAGTTTTTGCAGATGAACATTCCATTAAGTCAAACTTCTTTAAAAGATCATAAATATATTTAGTTTGACTAATGAAAATCCCATCACTAACTTGTTTAACTTGTAAACCAAGAAAATAGGTTAGTTCTCCCATTAGGCTCATTTCATAATTACTTTGCATTAGCTTAGCAAACTTTTTGCAAAGTTTATCATCTATAGAGCCAAATATTATGTCATCTACATAAATTTGAACAAGTATACTAGAGCCATTAACATCCCTAAAGAAGAGAGTTTTATCAACAGTACCTCTAGTGAAGTGATTCTCCAAAAGAAATTTTGATAAGGTTTCATACCAGGCTCTAGGTGCTTGCTTCAGTCCATAGAGTGCTTTCAACAGATAATACACATAGTCTGGAAAATTTGGATCTTCAAATCCTGGAGGTTGACTTACATAGACTTCTTCCTCTAATTTCCCATTTAGAAATGCACTCTTGACATCCATTTGATAGACTTTGAAATTGGCATGGGCTGCATGGGCTAGAAATATTCTGATGGCTTCAAGTCTTGCAACAGGAGCATATGTTTCATCAAAATCTATTCCCTCTTGCTGAGAATAGCCTTTAGCAACCAGTCTGGCTTTATTCCTTATGATAATGCCATTTTCATCCATCTTGTTTCTGAATACCCACTTTGTGTCAATAGGACTCTTGTTCTTTGGTTTGGGTACCAGCTTCCATACTTGGTTTCTCTCAAATTGGTTCAGCTCTTCCTGCATAGCTAATATCCAATCTGGATCCAATAGAGCTTCTTCCACTTTCTTAGGTTCCTCCTGAGACAGAAAACTACTATACAGACATTCATCTTGAGTGGCTTTTCTTGTTTGCACTTTAGATGATGCATCACCAATGATCAGTTCAAAGGGATGATTCTTGGTCCATTTCCTTTGTGGTGGAAGATGTGCTCTAGATGAGGTGGCCTCAGTATTGTCATGATGTGAGACAGAGTGTTGACTAGTTGAAACTCCCCCTGAGTTGTTGGTCCTTTGCAGGGAACTTGGAGTTCTATCAACTGATGATGTAAATCGATTATCCGTTGATGAAATATGATCAACGGATGCTTCATTTTGTACTTCAACGGATGATGCACTATGTCTTTCAACGGATACTGCATTGCCTCTATCAACGGATGCAGTATTTTGTGCATTATCCAAGGGCATGTTTTGAATCCCTTTTGAAGTGTCATCTCCATCAGTCTCCTCTTCACTATCATCACAATATATCTCAATGTTGTCAAATTTGAGTCTCTCATTATGTCCCTCATCTGTTAGTCCATCAATCTTTTTATCATCAAACACAACATGCACAGATTCCATAACAATGTTGGTTCTTAGATTGTAGACCCTATAAGATTTTCCAGCTGAGTAACCAACAAATATCCCTTCATCAGCCTTTGCATCAAACTTCCCTTTATGGTCAGATTGATTCCTCAGTATAAAGCATTTACATCCAAAGACATGAAGAAAGTTTAGAGTTGGTTTTCTTCTCTTGAACAACTGATAAGGAGTCATGCCTTTAGCTTGATTGATCAAAGAAATATTCTGAGTGAAGCAGGCACAATTAACAGCTTCAGCCCAGAAATATGTTGGTAACTTTGATTCTTCAAGCATTGTTCTGGCAGCTTCAATTAAAGATCTGTTCTTTCTTTCAACAACCCCATTTTGCTGAGGTGTTCTTGGAGCTGAGAACTCATGCATGATTCCATTTTCTTCACAGAACAGCCTTAATGTCAAATTCTTGAATTCAGTTCCATTGTCACTCCTGATATTTCTAACCTTCAAGTCAGGATGATTGTTGACTTGCCTGATGTGATTGATAATGATTTCACTTGCTTCATCCTTTGATCCAAGAAAATAGACCCATGAGAACTTTGAGAAATCATCTACAATCACTAAGCAATATCTTTTTCTTGCAATAGACAATACATTGACTGGTCCAAACAAATCCATATGTAGCAGCTGTAATGGTTCATCAATTGTTGTTTCAAGCTTCTTTTTGAATGATGCTTTCCTTTGTTTGCCTTTCTGACAAGCATCACACAAACCATCCCTTGAGAATTCAACTAGAGGGATTCCTCTAACTAAGTCCTTTTTGACTAGATCATTCATTGTCTTGAAATTCAAGTGAGATAGCTTCTTGTGCCATAGCCAACTTTCAACTGTGCTTGCTTTGCTGAAGAGACAAGTAATGGATTCTGCATCTGTAGAGTTGAAGTCAGCTATGTACACATTTCCTTTTCTAACTCCAGTTAGAACCACTTTGTTGTCTTTCTTACTAGTGACAACACAGGCTTCAGAATTGAAGGAAACTGTATTCCCTCTATCACATAGTTGACTGATGCTCAGTAAATTGTGCTTGAGACCATCAACTAATGCAACTTCATTAATGATGACATTCCTTGTTGAAATCAAGCCATATCCCATAGTAAACCCTTTGCTGTCATCTCCAAAGGTTATGCTAGGGCCAGCTCTCTCCTTGAACTCTGTGAGCAGGGAGAAATCTCCTGTCATGTGTCTTGAACAACCACTGTCCAAGTACCATAGATTTCTTCCATTTTCCTGCACACCATAAAATCAATCAATTTGATTTTGGTACCCAAGTTTCCTTGGGTCCATTCTTGTTAGCCTTTCTCCTAGACTTCATTCCTCCTGCATCTTTAGACTTAGGTAAGTTTGAGTCAACCTTGGTCTTAGATGTAGTTGGTTGAGGTGTAGGGTTAGTCACAGAATCATTTAGCACATTTGTAAAATTATTAGGCATTGATTGTGCAAACATGTTATTCCATATGGGCATATTGTATGGCATTTGAGGCATACTAAATGCAGCAAGATAAGGATTGTTAAAATATGGCATGTTTACAAAATGTGCATAAGGATTTTGTTGAGACATAACAGGCATAGCATGCAGAGGTGATGCAGACATATTAGGCATAGAAGAGGGTACATTTATGGGAGTCTTCTTAATGGATTTACAACTAGCAGATAGATGATTAACACTACTACAATGCACACAGCTTTTTCTAGGAGCATACCTATCAGGTGTGTAATTGTTGTGTTTATTAACTCCTACCTTCCCATTTCTGTTGGATTTTCTTTTAGATTCCTTTTTATCCTCAACCATCTTGAGCCTATTATTTAACTGTTCTAAGGTCATGTGCCCTACATTCACCTTACTGACATCTTTGGATGTGCTTGCTTCTTCTTTGACAAAGTTCTTTGAAGTTGAACCAAACTTTTTGTTGAGTTTCTTTAGATTCTCTCTTTTAGAAACATCTGCCTGTTTTGATTGAGGAACCTTCAACGGATGCTCCTTTTCTTCCTTCAACGGATAACTTTCATCATCCGTTGATTCCACATCCGTTGACAGCCCATCAATTAATTCCAGTTTCTTTTTATTTTTATCCCAGGCAGTTTCACAGAATGATTCAATTCCTTGGACCTTAGCAATTTGAGCACTTACATCCCTAGATGTCTTCCAGGCTTTAATCACCTCTTGCTCTTTCTCTAATTGATTGGAAAGTATTTCTACTTTCTTAACAGATTCAGCTAGTTCATTTTCAACAGATATACAATGCAACTTTGTTTTCTCTAGGTCAATCATCTTATCTTCTAACAAAGCATTTCTACCACTTAAAAACAGATTGTTCTCTCTAATCCTACTATTTTCTTTAGCAAGAGATTTAAGAGACACACGCAAATGATACAATTCGGTAGACATGTCATTAAAAGCATCATTGCACTCTTCTTTAGTAAGCTGTGTTAAGTCAGTAGTGATTACCTGATTGCTTGATGAACTAACTTCATTTTCTTCAGAATCAGCCATGAGAGCAAGGTTGACATACTCCACATCTTCATCCTCTTCATCTCCATTAGCTGCCCAGTCCCTTTCTTGAGTAATGAAAGCCCTCTCCTTTTGCTTGAGTAGATCAAAATATTTCTTTTTGTAATCTACTTGTTCAAATTTCTTCTTTTCAGAAGTTGGCTTTCTGCACTCACCTGCAAAGTGTCCACTTATACCACAATTGAAACACTTGAACTTGGATTTGTCCACAGTGTTTTTGTGAGGTTTAGTGGCTCTAGTGTTTTTCTTGAATTTCATCTTTGCAAATCTTCTGGACAGAAATGCAAGATGCTCATCAATACCATCTGAGTCATCTTGGCTGGAGTTGTCTTCATTTTCAGCAACTTGCTCTTTCCCCTTGCTTGATTCCTGATTTCTTATACCATCTTTGGAGTTTGATGTAGATCTCGCAGTTTCTTGTCTGCATTTCCTCTCATCTTCAGCTACCAATGCAACTGAACTTCCTTTCTTTCTCCCCTTCTCCAGTACCTCATCCTGTTCCAGCTCTAGTTCATAAGTCTTCAAGATTCCATACAATCTTTCAAGAGTGAAGTCCTTATAATCTTGAGAGTTTCTTAAGGAGACAGTCATGGGTTTCCATTCCTTTGGCAAGGATCTTAAAAATTTAAGATTTGAATCCTTCACCTGGTACACTCTTCCATACAGCTTCAGTCCATTCAACAGCTTTTGGAACCTATTGAATGTTTCATTTAAAGATTCATTTTCTTCAAAATGAAAGTATTCATACTGTTGAATGAGAAGCTGCATTTTGTTTTCTTTCACTTGTTCTGTACCTTCACACAGTAGTTGAACTGTGTCCCAAACCTCTTTGGCAGTTGTGCAATTTATCACATTATCAAACATATCCATGTTAAGACCATTAAACAAAATGTTCATAGCCTTCTTATCCTTGTGGACTTCTTCTGTGTCTTCCATTGTCCATTCTGCTCTAGGTTTTGGAATGGATTGACCAACAGCAACTGTGGCTGTAGCAACTGTTGCTACTTTGTGGGGAATGTGAGGACCATTCTCAATGCAGTTTACATAACCTTCATCTTGGGAGAGTAGATGAAGGTGCATTTTCACCTTCCAATGGTGATAACTGTCTTTGTCAAGAACTGGGATCTTTACTCCAATATCCTTCTTACTCATCTTTGTTAGATTCCAAGATCTTTAAACTCTTTGTATGTCAAGAGCCTGCTCTGATACCAATTGTTATTCCTAGTGGACTAACAATGAGATTTACAGAAGGGGGGTTGAATGTAAATCTCAAAACTTTTTCAAGTTTTGAGCAGTTTATGAAAGTTGTGTGTTCAAGAAGAACAAGTGTGTGAATTGCTTTAAGCTAATACAGACAGATATATATTCAAGCACAAATGTAAAGAACACAACAGACCTTAAAAACTTTTCTGGTGGATTTGTTGTTCCACCAGAGATGGTATTTTAGAAAATCTGTGATTAAACAATGTTGATCACAGCTGCATCCTAGTACAAACTAGATGAATTTTCTCTCAATATTTTTCTAAACAGCTCTGGAAAATCTCACATCTAATTACTAGCTTCTACTTGGTTTATATATTACCAAGTGTACAAGTGAAGAACAATATAAAATACAGTAATAAAATAAGATCTTCACTTGCTTCTTTTCCTGTTCACTCCAGTACTTTGTTGACTATTGCATCTTTGTACTAGAGAAGAACGGCTGCTTTTTCTGTTGTTCCTGAAATTCGGCTACCACATCTCAGTTGTCTCTATCAACCCATGTGCCTCTGTTTGTAGGTACAACTACCCCTTATCAACGGCTAATCATCAGAACATCCGTTGAAGCTTTCATCCGTTGATGCACTCATCCGTTGAAGGATGTTATCCGTTGAAGCTTTCATCCGTTGATGCACTCATCCGTAGAAGGATGTTATCCGTTGATGACTTTATCCGTTGAAGCTTTAGAGACATCCGTTGAAGCTTAGCTTCTCATCCGTTGAAGGTCTTTAAGTCATCCGTTGATACCACTTCACTTATACAAAATTACAAGGCATGAAGTATTTACAATTGGCCTTCCTATCTGCATATCATCTAGTAGTCAACATGACTCATAGTTTCTCTCAACTTCCAAGAATTACATTTTAAATACAGAGACTGAAATATGCTACAACACTAGACTTATTTCTAAGTAAAGCTACACCATCAACGGATAGCCAAAGTGGTCTTATCCGTTGAGGCTACAGACACTAAATTTCTACTTAAGTATTTTGTTAAACATATCATCAAACTAATGCACATACATTCCTAACACCTCTGTCACAGATTTGACTGATACTCAGCAGATTGTGTTTAAGTCCTGAGAGCAGAGCTAATTCTTTAATGATGACATTCCCGAGATTGATATTGCCATATCCCAATATTTTTCCAATGTTGTCATCTCCATAAGAAACACTTGGGTCAACCTTCTCCATAAAGTCTGATAGCAGGACTTTATTTCCAGTCATATGTCCTGAACATCCACTGTCCAGAACTAGGATGTTTTCCTGTTGCCCTGCAATCACAAAGACCACTATGATTAGTTTTAAGGACCCAGATTTGCTTGGATCCTTTGGCCTTATTAAGTTTGTTAACATTTGCAGCGGATTTAGCATCAGAGTTTATGTTAACATTTTTCTTATCAAAATTTACACTATCAGACTTTGAATCAGAACTTACACTAGAATGAACAATGCTAACTTTCTTTAAAGAATGTTTTATTTGATAATAATCATAGTACAAACTATGATATTCCTTACAAGTATAAATGGAATGCCATAAACTACCACAATGAAAACAAGGATTTTGTGGCTTATATCTAATAGACTGACTCTTAACTCCTGACTTTGAAGCTAAGGAGTTTATGTTCTTATTCTTCCTGCAAAAAGAAGCCAGATGGTTAGAACTTCCACAATTATGACATGTTTTTCTAGGAGCATCAGGAACATGCTTATAATCATTGCTTTTATTCACACCTTCCTTTCCATTCCTATTTTTTCTAGGTGATTTTACCTTGTTTGCATTCTTAACATCTTTCAGCTTATGCTTAAGCTGCTTCTTTGTCATTAAGCCTACGTTTACTTCAGTTGTCTTTTTCTGTTTTAGTTTGTCAGAAGTTAATTCCTTTTTAACTTCTGATTTCTCAGTATCAGACTTTACAACTACAAACTTAACAGGTTTTAACTTTGGCTTTTGTTTAACAACTATAGGCTTAATATCTACAGTTCCTTTATCATTCTTATCCTCTCCATAACCTAAGCCCTCTTTCCAGTTTTCACTACTTAACAAATTCTGAGTTGTTCTGCCAGAGTTAGTCCAAGTCCTGATAATCTCTCTTTCCTTTTCTAATTCAGCTTTTAGAGATTCATTCATTTTAAGCACTTCATCTCTAATATAGAAAGCATCATTTCTATCTTTCTGAGTTTGATGGAACATGACTAACTCTTTTTCTAAATAATCATTCCTCTTTTTGCAAACAAGATTTTCAGAAGTTAATCTTTCACATGTTAAAGTTTGATCTCTATAGCTAATGAACATGGTTTTAAGATATCTTCTTAACTCATTAATATCATCAGTATGGAAGGCATAAGTAGTTTGAGGTACCTTTAACTCAGCAGCTTCAGAACTGCTTTCAGCACTTGCCATATCAGCATTTGCCATTAAGGCATAATTTTCCTCACTTTCAGAATCTGAGGTATCTGTCCAGCTTTTGTTCTTTGTGACAAGAGCCTTGCCTTTGTCACTATTTACTTTCTTGTAATCAGGAGATATGTGGCCTTTCTCACCACAGTTGTAGCATTTGACATTTGTATAATCTCCTCTGTCAGACTTTCCTCCTTTGCTCTCAGATTTTCTGAAATTCTTCTTATCAGAACTTGCACCTTTTCTGGAAAACTTCTTTCCCTTCCTGAACTTTCTGTATGCAATCTTTGTGATTCCTTTCACCATAAGAGCACACAGCTTCATCATCTCTTCATCAGCATCTGTCTCAGGCAAGCTTTCAGATTCTGAGTCATCATCACTTTCAGAACTTGATGACTCAGTATCAGACTTTGTGAAGAGAGCTTTACCCTTGCCTTTCTTTGAGGTAGCTGCCTTGGGGGATTCTTCTTCAGCCTTATAAGCAACTGTTCTTGACTTTCCTCCTTTCCTCTTGCTTCTTTGTTCCATCTCAAGTTCATGAGTCTTGAGCATCCCATAAATTTCATCAAGAGTCGTTTCATCAAGATTATAGTTGTCTCTTATTGTTGTTGCCTTCAAATCCCAGCTTTCAGGAAGAGCCAACAGAAATTTAAGATTTGAGTCTTCAAGATCATACTCCTTATCAACCAGTGAAAAATCATTCAAGAGTTTGACAAATCTATCATATAAATCAGTCAATGACTCATTAGCCTTTGAGTCAAAGTGTTCATACTCTTGAGTAAGTATTGTCTTCCTGTTCTTCTTAATCGTATTAGTTCCCTGACATCTTGTTTCCAAGGCATCACATATCTCCTTTGCAGTCTTGCAGTTTATTACCCTGTTTGACATTACATTATCAATGGCACTATGCAGTAAGTGTCGTACCTTAGCATCCTTAGCAATTGATGCGATTTTTTCAGCAGTGTAATCACTCTTCTCCTTTGGTACAGACTTTGCTGCTTCACCTGCAACTGCAACAGCGAACTTGGTTGGTTTGTGAGGTCCTTCTTTAATTCTATCGAGATATTCTGGATCTGTAGCTTCCAGAAACATGGTCATCCTCACCTTCCATATGAGATATTCAGATGGTCTCAATATGGGAACTCTAATCGTCTCATATCGGCTTTGGATTTGTGTCTTTGGAGCTTCTTCAGTTTTGGTGGGCTTAGTTGGAGTTTTTACTTCAGACATGATTGTTTTTGGATCTTAAACTGTTTGTGTGTTAACAGATAGGCTCTGATACCACTTGTTAGGTCACACACACACTGTAGGGGGGGGGGGGTGAATACAGTATATAATACAATCAAATCGAACTTTAATAACTCAAGTAACAGAAAACAAACTTTATTCAAAACAATAAACTCTGTTACAATATGGAACTGTCCTCTCTCAGTGATGAACAAATATCACGAAAGCTGTTAGGGTTACAATGAATAATCTTCTCGATAATGATAACACTTATAGTGTAAACCCTATGTCTGTTTTTATATACTACACAGTTACAAGATAATCGCTAATTGATATGAAATATAATTATGCTTCCTAAAATATATCAATCAGATATCTTATCTTTCAAGTATTCTATTCTTCATAGAATTCCTTCTTCATGCATATCTCTTCTTATGTTTGTCTCGATCTTCTCTTCCTGTAAATCAGCTGCCTTCCTTATCTGAACGTTTCCTTTAAGTCCTGATATTATCTTCTGATAAATATCTCCTGAAACTTAAGTACTGACAACTTAAGTTTTGACTTCAGTATAAGTGCTGATTTCAGTTAAGTACTGATTTGTCCTGTTTAAGTAAGATCTGAAAACTAAACATAAATCATATTAGACATGACATTATCAAATATATCTAACAAATATTTTAGAAATCTGTCAACATTTTTATCGACAAAGTGAGAATAAATAAATATTAAATATTCAAGTATTTTTCAATTTGATTTGATCTGAATATTAACGGAGAAATCACCAAAATCTGTTGTTTTTAATGCTAGTCTTCACTTTTAACCCAGATAAACAATTGATGAACTTTGTATTAATTTCATGTGCTTTGTACCATGTGTTAGCTATACATACTGTTACTGATGACTAAATAACGGTAATTGGTGTTGTAAATGTGGATATATAATTTACGCAGTTATTATTGAATTTTTGCTTTGACGTTGACTAGATTTAAAGTCCTTCCGTCCTAAAAGACACTATTTTCTTATATGTATTTTAAAATAAATAATTAAGTTACTTAAAATTAATATATTTTAATGTTTTATTATTGTATAAAAGGTTTAAGTTTTTACATAAAATAAAAAATTAAAATATATTATTTATAAGTACCTTTTTCGAAAATATTGAAATACATGAAAAAAATTGAAGATTCAATATTTTTAGGACGGAGGAGTTATTATTTTTGATTGCATTGCTGAAATTTACTGTTCGTATTGTTTTGTGCAGGCTATCTCTCAACATATCAATATTTGCGGCAAGCCAGTAAGCCACAGCTTGGAATAAAATGGAATAAAAAACTCCATCACATATTATAAGATATTTTGTCAATATCTATACACCCGTGTTTAAGTATTACGTACATAAAGAAACCGATTACATCATCATTCAAAATTTTATCAATAATAAAAATTGTTAGATAAATGAAAAGATATAAATGAATATCACTATAATTTAGGCGCTTTGTTGTGAAGTAAACATGCAGCAATTAGATTTAAGCAATTAGATTACAGTTTTTTTTGACTAATTTTGGCTTATAATCTTACAAATAAGTATCTGTTCTCAACAATTCTCGGGGTGAGTCAGGATCGAACCCAGGATCTGGGACGACAGAGGATAAATCCTTTACCATTTGAGCTATCCAACCGTGCTCAATTAGATTACAGTTATGAGCATTTACATTGGTACAATTTTATGAATTGACAACAGCAATCTTCTTCGTGCGGAAGAAAATAATTTGGTTGGAAGTTCACAGACTGTAATTTAAAGGACAGCTGTAAATTAATTGAATTGAGTAGCTAGCAATTTGGATTTACAAAATGGTCGTTGAGATTTTGTAGATTCATAAATCATGAGAATTACGATTTTAGACGGTTAATTCAGTACTTAATACAGGGCTGCCTGATAGGTAAGCTACTCCATCCGAGTGTACCAATTACTTTTTGCCACTTGTCCAACCATTTGACTAGGACTCATTAGCTGGCTGTAAAGTTGGATAAGGTTGTTCTTTTTCTCCAGTACTTTTATTTTCTGAATTTTGTTTGATTCGTGCTCTACGTAGGATGTAAGTCGGCCTCAGATTATTTCACTTTTATGGTGCTTAGATGTATAATATATACTACCCTGTAACCTATAACCGGTGCTATGCACACATGTTTTTAATAATCGATAATTTTTAATAATATATTTTATAATATAATTTTTAATAATTGAAAAATAAATTTAAAAATATAATAAGTTATAACAATATATATTTTATAATAATTTGAGATTTCACTGAAAATAAATAATATAATATATAATATATTTTTCACCGGATTCGAACCTTAAACCTGTAGAAATTGTTAAAAAAATAAATATAAAAGTTTAAATATAATACGCTGTTAACGAGATTCGAACCCTAAACTTATGAGTGCAGTTTAATATTAATATAATATTATTTATGATAATATCTAACCGTTACCATCTATTTATTTTTAAATCTGACGGTTGTTATTTACCGTACCAAACAACTGTACCGCACAAACGACCAACCAAATAGAGGGCGTTTAGCTTATAATAGTATAGTATAGATATATTATAATATGTTTGTATAATATACTATTATATAAAATACTATTTTTAGTAATTTGTATTTTCAATATTTATGTTTTATATTTTGTCTTTTTGAATTTTTTATTCATGTATTTAATTGTTAAATTAAAATTTCGGCTTTTTTAAATAATTATAACTTATAAGTTATGATTTACCAAACACTTTAATAATTTATAAGTAACTCATACGTAAAATTATCCAAACGCCTAAATAACTTATAAGTAATGATATTTATATCACTTTATACGACAATTTTCAACTTTAAGTCATAAGTTACGTTTAAAAAAAATATTCCAAACAGGACCCTTATACGGGTTTGATTTTTCCGTCAGATTTTTCCATCAGATTTAGATCATATAATAACACATATAAGTCATATATGTATTCTATTAGATATGAGCCGGGATATCAGATTTAAAAATATACGTATATTTTACTTTTTTTTTTAATTTTTAACATAAAACTAAATTTTTTGTTAAAAATGGGATTTGAATTTAAATATTATCCGTATCCGATCGAGTAGCATCCATCGGATCCGAATATAAATATTTTCTTCAAACATTTTTTGATTCGGATACATATTAGGATTTTTGGATTGGGATAATTGTACCACAAATCCGTTTGACATCCCTGCTTTTAATATTTGAATTTTTTTAATGACTAATTACGAATGATTAAGAAAATAGACAGACGATAGCACAAGTGAATGTAAAGGGATTTTGACTTGTCGCAAGGAAGATGAAGTTAGGAGGAAACCTAGTAATGAAGTGCACGAGCAACCTCTCACCTACAATGTCAAAAGATAAATTACACCCTAGTCACTGCAATTCTCATGCTTGCTACTGCTAGCTAGCGAAGTTTATGAGCTGGCATTGGCAATGCCCAAGTTCACAACACATAAAAACTTCGTCCTCCTCACGAGCCTATTTAAGGCCTTATTATAGTACTCTTTTAAAACACACAATTATAAACCACCTACATTTCCCTTCATTTTACAACACACCTTCCCTTTTTACTACTCACAATGCATTCTACTCTTTTCTTCACTGCATTGTTTCATCTCCTCCTCATTCTGTCTCCTCCGGGCACGATGCTCGACCGCGTTTCGTGCATGGTTTGTGCTGCTACTAGACCTTTGGATCGAAAAGCTGGAGATGCCTACGTGACATTTAATCCCGGGGATAAACTTTTCATTGGTAAAGAAGGTGCACAAGGCCATGGCTATGAGGATTGTCTGCCTAAAGGATTTCGACGTAATTCTGCACCAAGTCGATACATAAATGATCAAACATTTGGTTCTAGTTTGTGCTCTTCTACCAAAGATGAACTCAAGCCGTGATGTTTTATTGGTTCTGGGGGATTGTGAACGAATCAAGAAGGTTTTGGGGGATTGTGAACGAATCAAGAAGGTTTCTGATATTCTCTATGTTTGCACGAAAATTATTAGTCGATTTTTTAAGTGTATTCATAAGTTTCTGAATGCTCTTGATATGTATAAAATTGTTTGATTGTATCTATGGTTCTGGGCCATTTTGATCTTAATAAGACTTTCAAGTTGATTTATATATTTCAATTGATTTTGCGTTATCTATATTTTGATCTTATATTTTGATTCTTATGTTAAAATATATACTAACCGTCAATCCGTCATCTATAATCTTAGAGCAACACTGACAAATTTCTATTTTTACACATAAGTAAAAAAAACCTTCTCTCAATATCATCTCTCAGGGATTTTTATCGGCTTTCAGCGGTGGAAAATCATGATCTTTTTATTATTATTATTATTATTATTATTATTATTATTAGTTCATCTTTTATTAATTTTCAATAATTTTTCAATTTATTTGGATTTTATTTGTCTCTTCTCGTGAGAATTTGGTTTTTATTTGATTTGTTTGCACTTCATCATGTCCGAGATTACAGATCTGCGAAATTTTCATGGTGTTGATTCAGTGATAAAGATTTTTATGGTGATGCATTTGTGGTTGATTGCTCAAAACAATAATCGGAGAATTACATCATGTAGATATCACTTCAAAAAATCGCTTCGTTGCCTATCTAAAAAGGAAGGATTCAACAGCGATATAATTATGCGTTTGTTCAATTTCGATCATATGTGTCGATGCTGTATGACTTTTCATTATTGAATTATTTTAATTTTTCAAAAAAAAACAATTTTTTATTTTTTTTATTATAATATAATTCATACCTATTGATGATTTAAAATATAAAAATTATTTATCATTTTCAAAAACATCTTCGGTCATGCCACTTAATTATTTTTTATTACTAAATGTATGTACTTACAATATTTTAAGAAAAAAAATGTTAAATTGGTAGAAAGTTGAAACGGAAGTCATGTTTATTAATTATAAATGGAGCAGGGAGAGGAGGGATAATTATAAATTATTACATAAAGAGATGTACATGTATTTATATTTTAAAAAAATTATTCTTTAGTCTGTAAAACTTAATATTGGGGGCGTAATTGAAACGAATCAAGTCGTATACTATTAGGCTCGTCCGGACTAAATTAAAAAATTCATGCTCGAACTCTGGTTTGACCGAGTTTTAAATTTCAGGTTCGAAACTCGGTTTATAAAAAATTTGATATATAGACTCGATTTCGACTCAAAATCTCGAATCGAATTATTAAATATTGGTAAAAACTCAAAATTAATTTGATAAAATATATAAAATATTAAATAAAAAATATAATATTTATATTAAAATTTTAGAAATAGTAGATGTTTGATAAAACTCGCTAACCTTACAAACCGAGTAATTTGAAACTCGAGTTTTGCTCTGTAAAGAATCCGAATAGCTCGTGTTCAAGTTCGACTCAATTATTACTGAGCTGAATTCGAATATTTTACGATTTGATGTCGAGCTCACGAACAGTTTAACTTATTTACACCATATACTTACAACATATATAAGTTTTCAGATTACTAAAAAAATGTTATTATTAATTTTTATGGATGAAAATATTTTTAAGTAAAAGAAAATATTATTTTCTTTTACATAAAAATATTAAAGTCTTATTAAATACTATTAAAGATAATAATAAATGGAGCATACAAATGTACATTCTGGAAAGAAAATTAAGTACAATAGAATATTATGTAAAAATATAAAATATAATCTTGTCAAAAAACTTATAAAATATAATAATTTATATTAGAATTGATATCTACTAAACAAAATAAAGACAAGTGTAATAAAAATTTATAAAGATAAATCGATATGTGGTTATATAAGAAAATAAAAAAAGGGAGTATAAATCAACACTTTATTTTATTCAAAAATTTAAAGAAGTGACTAATAATAAGAGCAAAATATGTGACTTATCTAATATTATTATTAAATTAAATTACAAATTTAATGTATCCCCTTGTTATGATATAAATGTTCTAATTCCAGAATATGGGTTCACTTTCCATTGTTAGCAAAAGAATCATTTACTTCAAGATAAAATTTTAGATGATTGTCACTCCTCTAAACTTTTTCTATTTAGAACCGCTACTTTAAAAATTGATATAACAAATTTTCGAATTGCATATTATAATAAAGTTGATTTAATTGAATATAGTATAATTGCTTGTTATTTTTTCACTAGAATAGAATTGTGGAGGTATTTAAAAATAATAATATCGAAAAAAGAGTGATAAACTATTTGAGTAAAGAAAAAACAAAAAATGTGTGTGTAAATGTAGTTTTGAAAGTATTTTAAAATTTTGGCACTTGTACGTTTTGTATTTCAAATACGAATGTTCATCTAATATTTTATTACCCTTGGACATAATAAAGTTCATGAAATTGTTGAGTAAGCTTTCGAAAATATGTATGAATATATTACTCATTTTCTTTATAATCTTGTCATTACTTTTATGTTTTTAACAACCTTGATAATTTAGTTCTGATACAGAGTTAAAAATGATCATAATCTTGTAATTAATATTGCATTAATTTGACATGAGTTGGTTCAAATGATAAATTCAATTAATGAGGACCAAAATTCTAATTATTTATTAATTTCGTAATTAACAAATGGGCTTATTAAACAACCCAATAAGTGTGTTTTAACAAGAAACTACTTTTGCAAGAAGTAGTACTCAAGCAATCTAAATCTACAAGGAATCAGATTCCTACTTTCTAGGATTTCAAAGTGTAATCAAAGATTGAGACTTCCCCACCAAGTCACTCAATTCATATACTCTCAACCTCTATATAAAGGATCTTACCCCTCAATTTGAAGGACAGGTTCTGGAGCACAGCTCTAATCGTCACAAAGCTGATAAGACGCTACAAACCATGAGGGCATCCCATAGAACGACGTTTTAGACTCATTTCTCGAAGGACATATAAGTCACTAAGTCCTTGGTATGCTCACACCTTCATAACCCCAAGGGAATCACCAAGAACTATGTTGTGACTTGATCCTTGGCTACACCAAGATACGTAAGCATCTTGTGGTGACATATTTAAGATACGGAACACAAGTGCATCCATTAAAACTCGAAACTCACCAAACCCTAACATAAAATACACGCAATAAATATACCACGTTTTTTATCCACAACAAGTTCAAATTATATGTTAATGTTGCATGCGACCGATGTACACTGATTAGTCAGAAATTGTTGAATTATGTGTAATTTCATTATGTAAACTCAATGCATTACTCATTATTATGAAAATACTAATAGTGAACTGTTAGGTATGAAATACAAACATAGGTGGGTGAATGTGTGTTTCTTGATTTTTACTTAAAAATCTTATGAATTGTTTTAAAGAAAATCAAGTCAAGTGTTTAAGCTTTTCTTGAACTTAACAGTTAAGTTGTTTTAGCAGTGATAATTAACTAACTGTAAAAGATAAAGAAACAAGTATCAAAAATCACTTGATCTTTATTCAAAATCAAATAGGTTGTGCTACAAATCCAAGTTCTTAAATATCAAATAAATTAGCTACTTATTGAGATAATACAAGAAATTCTAGACTGTTTTTGTTACAACTGAAACTAAGGACCCGTGACATATTTTATAGATCAACATGCACAGTTTACAAAAATTGCATTAAAATATACTAACATGTCCATTTTAATGATAAGATGGTTTGTTGACAGATAATTTTGAATCTTCAGGATATAGGCATTCTGTAATTGAAGCTGTTATCGAGATCTTCAAAGTGTAAAGGGATGTCTGTATCGCAATGTAGAATGACTTGTCGAGATCTCAGCATCTCTACGTGTATTTGACTTTTCGATATCTCCTTTTCTTTACATGTGTAAATGATTTTTCGATATCTCTACTTCTCTATTTGTGTAAATGACTTGTCGATATCTCCACTTCTCAGCATGCCAAATTGACTTATCAATATCTTCACTTCTCTTCATATCAAATTGACTTGTCAATATCTTCACTTCTCTATATGCCAAATTGACTTCTCTACAAGTAAAGTGACTTCTCTATAGGCCAAATTGACTTCTTGATATGACTACTCTGCATTCCTTAATCTGTGCCTTCTTGAAATATGACTTCAAACATTTTTCAACATACATCATTATTCTTCTTCGGGCTAATACATTTTTTCTCTGAGGTATGATCATGTTTGATCTTCTTCCAGAGTTTTACTTATTATCTTGATAGTTGTTCATAGAAAAATATCACAGTCTAGTCTTTTTAAGCATTTTTACAGACTCAATGAATACAATTACAAATTACATAATAACTAAAAGTCAACTAAATCTTAGTATTGTCAATGTGACTTAGTCTTGTTATATTAAGGCATGTCTTTCACAACAATCTCCCCCAATTTGTGAGAAGATCACTTAACACAAATCCATGCCTGATAACAACACTAATCCCAAGTTAAAATGAAAAACAAACAGAAATACAAGGTACATTCTTTTATACATGAGTGTCATCTCTCAGTTACAATGAAAATTGAGTTTACAGAATCAACTAAAATTTTCATATCCTGATTGAGATCTAATCTAGTCCTTCAGCCTTACAAGGCATTCTAATTCTTCAATGATCTCAGTTCCTCTTAGTGCTTCCACAACCTTTAGCCATTCATTTAATGAGTAACTGCCAAGATACTCAATTCTGAACTTTGAAAACCTATCGTCGAATTTTGACCGGAAAGTTATCGATTATGACTGGAAAATTGTCGATTTTAACCGAAAATGGCAAAAATGTTTTATACATAAATTTTGATGTATAATATCGTTTGGTTGCCTTTGTAAAGTATAATATAATGTAACATGTAATCGAGGAATTATAACTCAACATGAAACAGAAACAGAACAATAATAAAATTGTGAAACACAGGACCCTAAATATGAAAACATGATATACTCAAATAATCAAAAGATGCAAATGACCCTCCAAGTCCACAATCAAGTCATGGGAAGAAGTTCATCAATGTGTTTAAGTCTCCATGAATAATAAGACATCAAAGGACTTCCAGTATCAGTTATATAGTTTGACTTAAAGTATTAAAGATCGGGGGTTCAGTGTTTGAAGCAATGGATAATCAACCAAGATGTATTAGTTCAGAACTGTCAAGGGAGTTGGATTAAACCAGTTCATGCTAGTTATTTGTGAACCAGACCAGTGCACCAAACATCAGCATATCAAGAAGGATTTTATTTGATTATACAGAAGGAACATTAAATATTGATGCAGTTATTGGAAACTAGATTTTTACTAAGGCAAGAAAACCTACTAGAGTTACAGGGTCGCAAGTAACAATCCTTGGAAATTTGTCTAAGTCATATTCCCTTACTGTGACAACTGGTCGCAAGTAAAACTGAATGGAAAAATGTCTAAGGCACTCCCAAGTCGCAAGTATCTCCGCCAAGGGAGTTATCTAGTCGCAAGTAACTCTACACTCTACAGGGAGCCTCCCAGTTGCAAGTATCTTGCACAAGAATTTTACTAAGGCAAGGTCGCAAGTATCTTTCTTAAAGAAAATTCTAGGGCGCAAGTAACTTCTTTATAGGGTCATAAGTATCTTGCTTAAATAAAATTCTAAGGGCACAAGTAACTTCACATACAGGGTCGCAAGTATCTGCACCCAGGGTCGCAAGTAACTGTACTTGGTTGAATTTCATTGATATAAAGAAGCAATTCTAAGAAATGTGTGGTACAAATAAAGCCACATGTCCAAAGTTAATTGAAGACTACAAAGCATGATTTGAATTCATTAAGTGTATTATCTTTTTCAGTTTTTAACAGAAAGTGTTTACGGGAGCTCCATTAAAGAACCTCATTTATTAAGCTTGTAAATATAGTGTTGTGCTGCTGAATTTATTATAGTTAATCAATTTATTGATTAGATTGTAACAACCTCAAGGATTATATTAATAAAATAATATATTCCTCAAATTGATTCGTGTCTATTTTGATTCCGCACTTATAACGAATAACTTGTAAATGAATCAAAAAAGATTGTAGTTATCGTATTCAACCCCCCTTCTATGATACTTTGGGACTAATAATTAGTATCAGAGATTGTTGATTGACATACAAATCAAGATCTAGAGAAAGAAACAAGTTCTTGAAAATTTTCTTGAATTTTTTAATATTCAAAAATTTTTATTTCTTGAAATTTTTGAACCTTAAATAATTTTAATTCCGCTAAGATGATGAATAACCAAAGAATTGGAAGTATCAAGGTTCCCCCATTCGACAGAGATAACTACAACCTATGGAAGAAGAAGATGATGCTGTTTATGAAAGTTTCCAATCCACTTTACGTTGGGATATTACTGAATGGCCCTTATATCCCGATGGAAGTAGTTGCTGAATCCACTACTGCAACTGGTGTAAGAATTCCTTCCTCGTCTACTCCCAGGGATCCCTCTAAATATACGGAGACTAGCAAGGAGTTGATAAATCTGGACACAAGCCTTCAAATCATAAATGTGGAATCAACCGATAATGATATGAGCCATCAACTTCTAGGAAGTAATAGTACAAAGGATATGTGGGATACCATTGAGCTTTTGATGAAAGGTACAGAAGAAGTCAAAGAGAACATGATGGATATTCTGACTACTCAGTATGAGGCATTCAACCTTCAACCCGGAGAAACACTGTCTTCACTCTTTGAGAGTTATAAAAGACTGTTAAGTGAATTAAAGCTACAAGGGAAAGTTTATCCTATACGAGAGTCTAACATAAAGTTTATGCTGACTCCCCCAGTTTACCTGGAATAAAAGAACACATCAGTCAGAGAAAGAGCTGATTTTATTACCATTTCCCTGGATGTGATTTATGGAAAGCTAAGAACCCATGAATTGGAGTAAGAGCGGAGGTATATTATCTATGGACCTGGTTCTATTGACAGTAAGAGTACGACACTTGTAAAAACCACTGCACTTGTAGTTCGTGAACCTGAAACCCAAGAAATCAAGGTTGCACCCTCCTCAACAATCAAGAAAATTGTTGTAGCTGAAATTGCTCATGGTGAGCCAGAGGATGAAGGTAAGTTTTACACTTAGGAAGAACTTGAACAGTTGGAGGACAAATTTATGGCATACATGGCTGCAAAGTTTAGTCATGTTAGATTCAGAAAGAAACCCAACTATAAACCAATGGGTTCATCAGGGAGATTTCAGAAAGAAAGCTACTCATCAGGGTCAAGCTACAGAGGAGGCTACAAGTCAAGTTGGGTAGACAAGAGCAAAACAAGATGTTACAACTGTAATGAGTTGGGACACTTTGCATCTGATTGCAGAAAGCCCAAAGAAGCAAAAGGAAATGATTCCTATGAAAAGAAGGAAATTAATGAAGATCTAAAGAGGAAGAATGAGAAGCTGAAACAAAAGCTGAATGCTTATATGGTTAAGGAAAAGGGAAGAGCATATATTGCTGAAGGAAAAAGCTGGGATGATACTGATTTGGATGAAGAGGAAGAGTATGTGAATCTAGCTCTTACGGAAAACTCTGCAGAGGAATCACCACAATCATCTCAGGTTCATGAACTTAACCACTATTGATATGTCTGTGTCTGAATACAAATCTACTGTGCATGAACTTACTTTAGAATTGTATATTGTTTATACAAGTATGCTTGCATATAAACTTGAAAATGATAAGTTAGTTCTTAAGACTGAGAGTTTAACCTCTAGAAATAAAGAACTAGAATTGCTTGTAGTTGGCTTAGAAGACCTTAAACAAAAGAATGAATATCTAGAGAATAAGGTTAAGTACAACACAGACATATAAGCCATTCTTTGAACCCAAATTGCTAACTTAGAAAAGAAGTTACAAGCTTTTAAGAATGCAGCTTTGACTCAGAAGGAGATAATAGACAATCAAAAATTTAAATCTAAGACTTCAATAGGACTTGACTATTCTAAGCTGAATAGTAAGAAGCATAATTGTGCATCTGAGATAAACATGTTTGTCCCAAAGAAGGTACCATATGTTATTAAGGATGCTATATCTCCTTTGTTTACTGAGTCTATTTCAGAACCTTTGGATGAAGTAAGTTTGCTAATCAATGAGGAATTGATTGCTGAAGATAGAGAGAAGGAAAATATAGAGAAATCCCCTAAGACTCCTAAGGCTCCAGCTAGTAAAGATAAATCCATAGCTGACCTAGGTAATAAGGTGGATAGGAAAGAACCTGACACACTTAAAGAACCAGACCCAATAGCTAACTCTAAGAATGGTGAGAGTGCTACGGTTAAGGATAAGAAAAAAGGAATGGCAAGGTATGTGTAAATAAGAAATCTGATTTTGCATCTTCCTCATCTACATCTAGAAAGTTATGTAATAATTTCAATTATGCTGCACACCTTACACATGCATGCACAAAAGATAAAGTAGAATCTATTGCAACTTCTAGTGTGCCTACCATGCCTAACATGCCTAGTTTTCATGAGCCCTGTGGTGTAGGTGGATGTATGCCATGTGTATTTGTTACTATGTCTGAATATTTTAAAGCTTTTCATGCAACTGCTAGCACTTGCACTGACACTAAGACAAGCATGAGTAATAAGCACACACAGGCCAAGACTGTAGTACCTCCTATCTCTAAGTCTGACAACTCTGTTGAGACTAGAACTGAGAAGGAGTCAGTCAGAGTGAAAGTTAAGCCTGTTAAGGTTTCATTTGTTGATTTTGTTTCTACTCCTAAACCTTCAAGACCCAAGAAAGCTTGGGTACCAAATTCTTCTTAATCAATCTGTGTTTGCAGGGTAAGGTAAGAAAGGAAAAGATCATGTGAATTCTGGACAGTGGTTGTTTTAGGCACATGACAGGAGAAAAGTCCCTGCTCACAGGTGTGGTTGAGAAAACTGACCCTATAGTTACCTTTGGAGATGACAGCAAAGGATTTACTAAGGGATATGGCAATTTGGAAATTGGGAATGTCATCATTAAAAACATCTCTCTTGTGGAAGGATTGAAGCATAATATTCTGAGCGTCAGTCAGTTTTGTGATAAAGGATACAATATTGATTTTAGGCCAGAAAGATCTTCGATCACTCATAGGAAAGATGAGAAGCTTGCTTTACAGGGAGTAAGGAAAGGTAATTTGTTCATAGCTGACTTGAAGTCTACCTGTGATGGAGTAATAAGATGTTTCTATAGCAAAGCATAATGTAATGTAACATGTAATCGAGGAATTATAACTCAACATGAAACATAAATAGATAAACAATATTAAAATTGTGAAGTACAGGTACCCTACAGTTGAAGACATGATATACTCAAAGAATCAAAAGATGCAAATGACCCTCCAAGCCCACAATCAAGTCATGGGAAGAAGTTCATCAATGTGTTCAAGCCTCCATGAAGAATAAGACATCAAAAGACTTCCAGTATCAGTTACATAGTTTGATTTGAAGTATTAAAGATCAGGGGTTCAGTGTTTGAAGCAATGGATAATCAACCAAGATGTATTAGTTTAGAATTGTCAAGGGAGTTGGATTAAACCAGTTCATGCTAGTTGTTTGTGAACCAGACCAGTGCACCAAGCATCAGCATATCAGGAAGGGTTTGATTTGATTATACAGAAGGAACATTAAATATTGATACAATTATTGGAAACTAGATTTTTACTAAGGCAAGAAAACCTACTAGAGTTACAGGGTCGCAAGTAACAATCCTTGGAAATTTGTCTAAGTCATATTCCCCTACTGTGACAACTGATCGCAAGTAAAACTGAATGGAAAAATGTCTAAGGCACTCCCAGGTCACAAGTATCTCCACCAAGGGAGTTATCTGGTCGCAAGTAACTCTACAGGGAGCCTTCCAGTCGCAAGTATCTTGCAGAAGAATTTTACTAAGGCAAGGTCACAAGTATCTTGCTTAAAGAAAATTCTAGGGCACAAGTAACTTCTTTACAGGGTCATAATTATATTGCTTAAAAAAATTTTAAGGGCACAAGTAACTTTACATACAGGGTCGCAAGTATCTGCACCCAGGGTCGCAAGTAACTATACTTGGTTGAATTTCATTGATAAAAAGAAGCATTTCCAAGGAATGCGTGGTACAAATAAAGCCACATGTCCAAAGTTAATTCAAGACTATAAAGCAGCATTTGAATTCATTAAGTGTATTATCTTCTTCAGTTTTTGTTACGTGCTGATTCTCAATGATCAGGAGGAGCTCAGGATATGACTGTTTTGGATGTCATCATGATTTGATGCGTCATCAGTATCTGCAGAACATCAGCATCTGAATACAGTCTGTTGTGAAGATTAAGTCTGTTCCTTATTTTTAGGGATGGATATCTGTTCGTTCTAAGTGATAGGACTTTGCGTATTCAGTTAAAGATATGTATTATTTTCTATTAGTAATTGATAATGCATATCCTAGACTGATTTGTAGCAGCTGTGTATTATAAAAACACAGTTTAGGTCATCACATAGTGATTAACTTGAGCATTGTATGACCTAGCAGCTCTCAAGAACATCAGTATTTCTTGAGAGAGTTTGTAACAATTTTTATCGGAAATATAAAAACTGTTATATTTTTATACTTGTTCGAAATGTTATACAATTGTATCCACTCTCCCCCTTAAATAATTATATCATTACTGGGCAACAATTAATATCAAAGCAAACTGATAAATTTATAATTAGAAGCGATCTAAACATGTCTCTGAACAAGTATGAAAGTATTAAAATCCCCATTCTGAATTAGGCTAAATATCCGACATGGAAGGTGAAGATGCTCATGCACCTGGAGGTTACAGATCCAGACTATCTAGACGTAATCAATGATGGACCCTAAATGCCTACAAAACTGGTGCTTGCAACTCCTACTGTTGCTGAACACTATCAGTTGAAGGAGAAGAGTGAGTGGACACCAGAAGAGAAAGTAGTTGTGCTGAAAGATGCAAAGGTAAGAAACATTTTGCATAACAGTCTTGATTCTGTGATGTCAAACAGGGTTATAGCCTACAAGACTGCCAAGGAGATCTGGGATGCTCTTGAAACTCAATGTCAAGGAACCATGGCCATCAAGAAGAACATAAGGGTTGTTCTAATTCAAGAATATGAACATTTTGAAGCCAAACTTGATGAAAGCCTCACTAACATCTATGACAGGTTTCTCACCCTTTTCAAAAACTTATCCTTGGTGGGAAAAGTGTATGATCGGGAGGATTCAAACACTAAGTTTCTGAGAGCCTTGAATGAGGAAAGGAGACTCAGACTTCAATCATACGACATCAATATAATTTGGAAATAATCACCCTGGATGAAGTTTATGGCATGCTAAGAACTCATGATCTGGAAGTTCAGCAAAGAAAAGAGAGGAAAAACAACAAGGAAAAATCAGTTGCTTTGAAAGTGAATGCTAAAGTTTTAAAAGAAAAGTCAGTTGAAGTTGCAAGGAAAAAGAACAATCTTCCAGAATTAGATACTGATGATTCATCATCAAATCCTGATGATGATACTGATTCTGAAATTGATGAGAACATGATAAATTCTGATGTCATACAAATGGCTGCATTGCTAGTTAAGGGCTTCAAGAGGATGCAGTTCAGGAAGTCTCTGAAGAATAGAAGCTTCAGGAAAAAGTTCACTGGAGGAGAAAGGAAGTCATCTGGAAGAAGGGAAGGGAAGGACTCTAAAACTGGAAAAGTCGACAGGTCAAAAATCAAGTGCTACAATTGTGATGAACCTGGTCACTTTGCTACAGAGTGCAAAAAGACAAAGCATGACAAAGGGAAGAACAAAGCCTTGATTACATCAAGCAAGGATTGGATGGACTCCACTGATTCTGAAAATGAAGAAACATGCTATGCACTAATGGCTAGCTTTGATGCTCCTGCTTCCTCTGATTCTAAGGTATCAACTTCTTTCTTCTCTTTTGATACTGAAGATATATCTGAACTGAAATCTATTCTTAAGTCTCTACATGGTAATTTTAAAAATAAGACTTTGGAGAACAATAGGCTGTTATCTGAAAATGAAATCTTAAAGTCTAGGAATGATCAGTTGGAGTCTGACTTAGTAAATCAGATTGAAGTTCAGAAAGAATGTGAGAAAGCTAAACATACAGTAAAGATACTAGAGCTAAGTATAGTATGTTGGAGAATGAATTAGAGAATGAGAGGAAAACCCTTAAAGTCTGGACTAATTCAGGCAAAAAGGTTCATGAGATGATCTCTAAGAAAAACTGGAAAGAATGTCTTGGTTATGTAGATGGAATTAAGGATATTGACACTGAAAATAAAACTACCCTTAAGACTCTTGTAAAGTTTATCTCTTCAGAAGCTGATGAACCCAAATCTATCTTTGAAAAGGGTTCAATATCAGCATCCCAAGAAAAGTTAGTAAGTGATAAATCTCAAAGAAAGGAAAACAAGGAAACCATTAAGACTGTTAAGAAAGAAAAGAATATAGGACTTTTGTCTAAAAAATAATTGAAACAGAAATTATCCGAGGTTACTCACAAACCTCAAGTTAAAAGTCCTAAAAGGAACAGAAATGGAATGCAAGGTATTTCTAAGGATTCTAATTATAAGTTTGTTCCCAATGCTCCTAGAAAAACTTGTTTTAACTGTGGTAATACTAATCATCTTGCTATTGATTGCATGAGGAGTAAGAAAATGAAAACTGCTATTCCTGAGTCTGATGTTAGGGGTAGATCAGTATTTTATAAACCACAAAATCCTTGTTTTCATTGTGGTAGTAGTTGACATTCAATTTACACCTGTAGTTCCTATCATAAGTTGTATCATAACTATTATGAATCTTTGCCTAAATTCAATAAAACTGCTTATGTACTCAATTCTTCCAGTTATACTAAATCTACTTCTGACAAGACAAATTCTGATAAAGGAAAAACTGTCAGAAGTATTTCCGAATCACAAAGGCTTAAGTTGTCGAAAAAGAGGGCCCAACAAGTATGGGTCCTTAAAAATCCTTATAATTAATTGCTCTTCTGACTGCAAGGTAACAGGAAAAACACTTTTGTCTTGGATAGTGGATGTTCAGGATATATGACTGGAAATAAATCTCTGTTGTCAGAGTTTGAGAAGAAGGCTGGCCCAGATGTCTCTTATGGAGATGAAAATGTAGGACACACTCTGGGATATGGCAACTTAATAATTGGAAAGGTAGCAATAGAGAATGTAGCTTTGGTGGAAGGGCTGAAGCATGATCTTCTAAGCATCAGTCAAATCACTGACAGAGATTATCATGTTATGTTCTATGACTCTCACTGTGAAGTAGTTCACAACAAGTCAAAGAATATTGTCTTAATGGGATACAGACATGGAAATATGTATGAAGCAATGCTACATGAAAGTCTTGAGCAGGAAGCTACTTGCCTTATATCTAAGGCATCAGTAGATGAGAGCTGGAATTGGCATAAGAAGCTATCACATCTCAACTTCAATTCAATCAATGAACTTGCCAAGAAGGAGCTAGTAAAAGGATTACCAAATATGCTATACTCATCGAATGGTCTTTGTGATGCTTGTCAAAAGTCTAAGCAATGAAGAGTATCTTTCAAAAGCAAAACAGAATTCTCTATTACTGAGCCATATCATATGTTACACTTGGATCTCTTTGGACCAGTAAACATAATGTACATCAACAAGAAAAGGTAATTGTTGATGATTTCACTAGATACACTTGGGTTTATTTTTTACACAGGAAGGATGAAACTCCAGAAATTCTTCTGGATCATATAAGGCAAATTGAGAATGGATCCACCCACAAAGTGAAAATTCTGAGAAGTGATAATGGCATTGAATTCAAGAACTCCAAAAAGGAGGAAGTCTGCAAGTAAGGCATACAATAACAATTCTCAGCTCCTGGTACACCTCAACAAAATGGTGTTATTGAGAGAAAGAACAGAACCCTGATTGAAGCTGGCAGGGCTCTGCTGGAAGAAGCAAAAATACCCACTTACTTCTGGGCTGAGGTAGTTAACACAACATGTTATACTCAGAATATCACACTGATAAATAGACATGGCATTACTCCTTATCAAATGCTAAAATAAAAGAAGCCCAGTCTCAAACATCTTCATGTATTTGGATGTAAGTGCATTGTTTTGAGAACTCATATTGATCAGCTAGGGAATTTTGAATCAAAAGGTGATGAAGGAATCTTTGTTGGTTATTCACCATCAAGAGCATACAGGGTTTTCAATATGAGAACAAATACTATAGTTATCTCTATAAATGTATCTTTTGATGATAAGAAGATTCCTGGTTTTGAAAAAGACTCTCATGAAAGTCCAATCTTTTCAAATGAAAATGCATTGGGAATATGGATCAAACTCTAATGAACTGTCAAATCTTGATGATCCAAATCCTGACACTCCTTCAGATTCTGAAGATGATCATTGTACTAATGAACATGCACATGTTAAGGGGGAACAACAACAAGGTTCAACTGATGGTACTAACACTGAAGAATCAACTCAAGGTTCTTCTTAATCTGGTCATTCAGAATCCAATACTGATTCAATATCAGATGGACATGATTCAAGTCCCAAGACTTCATCAAGAGATAATAGCACAGATTTAGGGGGAGCCTCAAATACATTTGATGAGGCATATAATTCAGGGGGAGCATCTAGCTCCAGAAGGACACTTCCTAGTTCCAGAAAATGGACTAAAGATCATACTCCTGATCTAATCATTGGAAATCCTGATGAAGGTGTAAAGACAAGGAGTGCAACTCAAAATGAATGTTTGTATCACAATCTACTTTCAAAAGAAGAGCCAAAGAAAGTAGAAGATGCACTCAAGGATGTAGATTGGCTCATAGCTATGCAAGAAGAGTTAAATGAGTTCGAAAGAAATGAAGTTTGGAAGCTGGTGCCTAGACCTAAGAACAAGTCAATTGTGGGCACAAAGTGGGTCTTCAGAAATAAGATTGATTCTGATGGAATAATAATTAGAAACAAGGCAAGATTGTTGGCTAAATGATATTCTCAACAGGAAGGCATTGACTATGATGAAACATTTTCTCCTGTTGCTAGGCTGGAAGCAATCAGAATTTTCTTGGCATATGTTGTACACAAGAAATTTAAAATCTTTCAGATGGATGTCAAGAGTGCATTTCTCAATGGAGAACTTGAAGAGGAAGTCTATGTTGAACAACCACCAGGTTTTGTGGATCTTAAACATCCTGATTATATTTATAGACTTGACAAAGCACTCTATGGACTAAAGCAAGCACCTAGGACATGGTATGAGACCCTTGCTCAGTTTCTACTAGAAAGTGGATTCAAAAGAGGTACAATAGATACAATTTTATTTTATCTGAATCAAGGTAAAGATCTTCTTTTAATTCAAATTTATGTGGATGATATCATTTTTGGATCAACTAATCAAAAATTATGTGATAAGTTCTCAAAGTTGATGCAATCAAGATATCAAATGAGCATGATGGGAGAGATGAGTTACTTCTAGGGATTGCAAATTAAACAGACTAATAATGGTATATACATTAATCAGTCAAAGTACACAAAGAATCTGTTAAAAAGGTTTAATATGCAAGAAAGTGCAGCTGCAACTACCCCTATGACAACTGCTACAAAGCTTGATCCTCGTGAAGGAAATACAGTTGATGTCACAAGCTACAGAGGTATGATTGGTTCTCTTTTGTACCTAACGGCTAGTAGGCCAGACATTATGTTTGCCACCTGTCTGTGTGCAAGATTTCAGGAAAATCCAAGGGAGCCACATCTTATTGCAGTAAAGAGAATCTTCATATACCTCAAATGTACTGTATCACTTGGTCTCTGGTATGCAAGGGAAGCTGATTTTGAATTATGTGGATATTCAGACGCTGACTTTGCTGGCTGCAAGATAGACAGGAAGAGTACATCTGGGAGCTGTTAGTTTTTGGGAGGCAGATTAGTCTCATGGTTCAGTAAGAAGCAGAAATATATTTCTACTTCAACTGTTGAGGCTGAATATATTGCAACTAGAAGTTGTTGTGCTCAGTTGTTATGGATGAGAAACCAACTCATGGACTATGGATTATCATTTTCTAAAATTCCTATTTATTGTGATAATCAAAAAGCTATTGCTATGACAGGAAACCCAGTACAACACTCTCTTACTAAACATATCAGCATCAAATATCACTTTATAAGAGAGCATGTCATGGAAGGAATGATTAAGCTTCATTTTGTTTCTACTAATCAGCAGTTGGCTGACATTTTCACGAAGCCATTACCTGAAGCAACATTTACAAAGCTTGTCAATGAACTTGGTATGGTTAGTTGGGACTGATAAATTCTTTTAAATTTATATTTGATCAAATCCTGATATGTCCTAAATATTGTTCAAGATATTAAGCTGGGAATCTTTGATGTATTTTATTATATGCATGATAAATTAAGTGAATTTATTTGCTAAATGTGCATGCATGAATATATATATCATTGTCATCATTGTAAATCAGTCTAGGGAGATGCGCCTTAATAAGACATCTTTTGGTTAAATCATTAAGTTAACTCTACACTTAATAATTGATCAATCTACTAGTCCTTTGATATTCCTTTTCTCTCTTGGTTATTTAAACCATCATTTTTATTCAGTCCAATCATCTTTTCCTAAATACAAAATGTTCTCTTCACTTTTATTTCTCATATTTCTTCTTCTCCATAAAAAAAATGGTTCTCTGCAATATGTTCATGAACTACGAAAACTTCAATGTGGAGTTTAGCTGCGAAAACTGGCAGCAGGAATGGCACATTACTACCATTCCCAATGAAGTGTGGAACTGGGTTTCACAGGAGGTTCTGACAGATCTCCTGTTCTTTGAGATGGATTATCGCTTCCATCTCGATCGTCTGGAGGAAGAAAGACGAGAAGTTCTTCGTCAGCAAGAATAGATCATCCGTCTTGCTGTGCTTTTCGTGGAAAGTAGGAGGAACCAATAAAAATCATCAGCTTCTTCTATTAGACTAGGATTTTCTTGTAATCATCTATGCATGTAATCAAAAATTTCATGAAATGTAATCTCTTGAATTATTAATGAAATTTTGTTATTTTTCTTACAAGACCTAATCTATGATATTTAGTTGTGTATGCATGTGCATGTTCTTATTTGTAGCATGTTAATCTCTACATCACACTATTAACATCTATCTTTTGATGATTCTTGAGATTGAAATTGTGGTTTTCTGATAAGCTTGAGTTGTTTTGACAAACACTGATGAATTTGAATCGACAAATCCTGACGATGTCAAATCCTGACAGATAAGAGGTACCAAATACTAATGACAAGTCAACTTATTTTAATTTAGAAAATTATTGGACAAATGATTTCTGAATTGTTTAATGCTGAAAAGTGATTATCTTCTTAATTATTGTTTAAAAGTGGATAAACTATTGAACAAAGTCACACATCGATTTACTAAAAGAGCAGTGCGTCCTTTGATTCTGCTTCTGCACATTACTCCACTTTCCACTCCAATTTCAGTAATTATCCTCCATCAGAAGTCTAATTCACTAAGCTTCCTTCTCCGAGTGTGTTACATACAACAGAGCTTTGCAAACTTATATTTACGCAAGAACCTCTATGACACATATTATCATACACATACAACCTCACTATTCACATCTAACGAACATCTTTTCTCAACACCTACAAACATCATGTCATCTTCTGAGCTTTCACCCTTCTTCAGTCAAACCACTATTATTCATGGTAATACTTTTGAAACCAATAACTACTTGGCTCCACTTACACATCAGCAGTTTCCTCAATCTTTTTATGATATTCAGGATTTCTTACTCTATTGTCCAATTGGATATGCTCTCACAAATCCTACTAAGCTATCATACAGAGCTGTAATGCAGGTATGTGATACAACTCTAGTTAATGCAACAAATACCGGTTTCTCTTTTGAATTTAAGGGACACAGGTATGAAGTTGATGCTGATGTTCTCGTTCAAGCATTAAGATTGCCTGCCTGTGATGGTGCTCCTGACAATTATGCAACTGAGCAGCTGTTTGATATGCTCAGAACTCTGAACTACAAAGGTGACATCACAACAATTGGGAAATTGACAAGAACAAAGTTAAAGAGAGAATGGAATTTCTTCTTTGATTGCATCAGCAGATGTTTCTTGAATAAGACAACAAATTTTGATGCTCTTCCATCCACTTCTCTGAAAATTGGGTATTCTCTTCTCTATTCTGGTAATTTTAACTATGGTAATACCATTCTTCAATTCATAATTGCTAGGAGAACAGATGCATCAGGTGTAATAGGGTATACTAGATTTTTTCAACTGATTTTTAATTTTCTATGCCCTAATGTTGAATTTGATAATGATGAATTGCTTCCTGTATTTCAAATTTCTGAGAAGGCTATTATAGATCATATCAAAAGAGATGAAAAGAATAAGTTTTCAGGACTTCCCTTCCTGCCTCAGGAGGTCAGGAAATTTCTATTGAGAAATAGATCTACTCCTTCACAAGTGCCTGCAAATCCTGATGCTGGCACCTCTGTTAAATTTCCTGATGCTGTGGAACAAGACACTACCCCTCTTGTTTCTAATCTAAGCATTTCTTCTAGTAAACAGAACTCCAACTCAGCTCCTAAATTAGCCTCCTCTGATGTCTCTCAAAAGACATCAGTTGTACTAAAGAAAAGGCTGGTTAAGAAATCTGTTCAATCTAAACAAAGAGCTCAACAGGCCTCACTGAGTGAGAGTAAGAAGAAAGAAGAATGTTTTCCATTCAGGTGAAGAAGGCTGATCATGCAAGATAATTCTAACTCTGATGATCAGATGCCCATTGGGCCAAGGATGAAGATAAATAAATCAACAGTTGCAATTCCTGATGACTCTGTTGACACAACTGGAACTAAGGAGCCAACTACTGATGCTAGTGCTCTGATCAAACAGATTTCAGTAATTAAAGAAACTGCTGTGCTCAAGAAAACTGACAAGAGCCAGTTGAAAAGAAAAGCTGAAGATGTGGTTAGGTACATCAGGTGGAAGAAAAAGAGTCAGTCTTCTACTATGAATGTTAGTTCACAAGAACCTAAGTCTCAAAGGAATTTAGCAACTAAGACACATCCAGTCACACAAGAACCATCTTCTCAAAGGGAAGATGCAGACAAAGAGGCTGCACAAATAATTGTTAATTTTGCTCAAGGTGATCTTCTTGTTGACTCTGAATAATTGCTGCAAGAAAAGAAGGCTCATCAGGATGTATTGTCAAAGGTGGATGTAGTTAGTAATGATCTGATATTTGAGGAGAGTACACAAGAACCTTCATTACCTCTTGCTGAAGCAGCTCATATTCCTCAGGCCCCACAAGAACCATCAGTTCAAAGTACTGATGCTGGCCTAGTTCATTCTCCTAAAAAGTCAAATCCTGACGCTACAACAAATCCTGATATTGATCAACTGTCCATTCAAGCAGCTTCTACTGATGATTCTTTGTTGCTCACTAGCTTGTCAAAACATCCTGATGCGTTCTTTGTTCCTCAACTGTCATCACTGCCACTTGAGGACTCACCTTCAGATATTGTATATTTTCCTCTGTTGTTCTCAATATTTGTATGATTATAAATAGTCTCTTATTTGAGGTTACCTCTATTTATATGACAAGCATACTACTCCTCTCAGCCATCTCTTATTTCTTTATAAAATATGTGATTGTGCCTTTCTGTTAGGTCACACAACACTGTAGAAGGGGGTTGAATACAGTGTAGAATACAATCAAATCGATTTAAAGCACAAGTAACAGAAAACAGATGTATTCGATATAACAAACTCTGTTACAATGGAACCGTTCTCTCTCAGTGATGAACAAATATCATGAGAGCTGCTAGGTTACAATATACGATCTTTTCGATGATCGTAACTCTTATAGAGTAAACCTATGTCTGTGTTTATATAGACACACAGTTACAAGATAACTTCTAGTTGATATGGAATATATGTCTGTCTCCTAAAATATATCAACCAGATATCTTATAAAATTCTTCTAGTCCTCGAACTCTTTCCATGCATATCTTCTTCTTGTATTAGTCTAGATCTTCTTTCCTGTGAATCAGCTTCGTTCCTTAACTATTAGTCCTCCAGTACTTAAGTTCTGATATCCATCTTATGATATTATCTTCTGATAATCTAAGTCCTGATATCCTTAAGTCCTGACTTCCAGTTGATTCCAGTAAGTACTAATATTTCCTGTTAGTTAAGATCTGAAAACTAAACATGAAACATATAAAACATGACATCTCAAATATATCCAACAATCTCCCTCAACTTGTAAATTATGCAAGAATATACAAGTTAATAGATTTGATGATGTCAAAAACTTTTAAGTTCAAATGCAATAAGAGTTTAATAAGACTATTAATTATAACTTACAAAACATCCAGCTTTACCAACATTACTGAATCAATCTGAATCCATAATGATTCTTAACAAAATCATTTATCAGATTATCTTCAGCTTTCTTCAGAACTTCAGCTAACTATGCTTTGACCTGCATCAGTTATTCTTTATTACTATCACCAATTTGATAAATGGCTGTTCTGACAGCTTGAATGAATGTTCTTTCAAGTCCATCACCAAGTCTGATAACCTTAGGATATGAAGAGTTTTCATTATAACATAAGCATCTTCCTTTCAGAATAACTTCCACCTTAGCAGAATTCTTCAGCATAGGAATTTCTCTTCCATCACCTTCAGTAATCATTGGACTATACTGAGAAGTCTTTATACCAGAGATTCTGAATAGATCTCTTATAGCCTTCAAAATATATTCTGACCATCTTCTTGTAACATCAGATTTTACTTCGAGAAGATAATGAATATGTTGAAGTTCTCTGATAGACTTCTTTAATACATCAGAATCAGCTAATCTATAAGTCCTTCCATCATTGAGAAATTAGATTAATTTCTCTTTTAGATTCTCCTTATCATGAACATCCATCACAACTTGAGCAGACAACACCTTGTCAAGGTGCGTTTGTTTAATTTGTTCATATGGTTTGTCTGTCAGTATGAAAGGATTTCCTAGAGTAACCTCTACTTCTGTTTGAATCTTCTCTTCGTCAGAACCTAATCCAGCTCTATCTCTAGGAAGCTTGGCTTTCAACCCAAATGTAGCAAGTTGATTAATCATGAGATTGGATTTTGGTTCAACTGGAGTAGCTTTCTTCTATAACAGCTTCTTATCAGCAATTGTCAATTTATTCAAATCAACTTAAGCATTGTTAGCAGTTGATGTCTTGATAGCTTGATCAGAATTTGCTATTTCTTCTGTACCTTCCTGTCCTTTATTCTGAATAACAACTTGAGCAGTGTCAGAGGTTGTTTTAGCATCTTCACTTATATTTCTTCTTTTCATAATTTGAACAGTTTCATCTTCAAGAAGATTATCATCAGATACTTGAACCATTTTACACACTGGTTTCATCAGATCTTGAGAAGTTTTCAAGTCCAGTGACTTGGTTGGTTCATCAGTTTTTCCTTTCCCTTTGTCTTTGGGATTACTATCAGTCTGTGATCTAGTTTTGAACTTTGAAGTTTCAGAATTTAACTTTTCCTTGATCAAAATGCCTTTTTCCTTTGGACTTGGAGGTTTCTTTGGATCAAAAGCTTTAGACTTAGGATTTGTCTTCTCAGCAGCAAATCTAGCTTCTTCCTCCTTGAGAGTTTCTAAATCCATTCCTGGATTGTGTTTCAGAAATAATCTTTTTTCTATCTCCTCATCAAGTGTCTGGATTTTAGGATCTTTGTAATAAACAGTAGTCTGCTTCCCCCTTAACTTCAGAGTTTGCAAGAACATCTGAGAGTCTTCAGATCCTGACTAAATCAGAATATCATAACTTGACATCAGACTTTGCTTATCACCACTTGACTTCAATCTCTGAGCATTCATAGCATCAGAACTTGACTTGTTCTGAGTAGAAGATTTTCCTCGAACTTTTCTTTGACCTCTGCTCTTTTCAGAGTTTCCCTGGTAATCACCTTTATCATCCTTTTTCTTCAGTTCTTGAGTAGGTGAGCATTTGGAATTAACTACCTTCTCCCCCTTTTTGGCATCATCAGGAAGTAAGAGAGAAAGAAGAAGTTCAACTGAAGATTGGATTTCATCCAATTGAGCTTTATGAGAAGCTTGATTAACCAGAAACTCAGTAATTTGGGCCTGTTGCTTCTCTTGAGTTTTCTCAATGGCTGCAACTTTTTCAGAAATAGGTCTGATATACCTGTTTTTGTCAAGCTTGAACACCTGATCGAGCTTATCAGCTTGTTCTCTGAGTGTATCAACCTTTTTATGAGTAGCAGTATGTAGACCTTGAAGATGTTTTGTAGACAGAGCTGTGATCTTGAGTTGTGTCTTAAAATCAGCATTTGTGAGCAACTCATCAGCTTTTGCAATATGCTGTGTTAGAACTTTAGAACATGGAATAGAGTCTGATTCATTCCACTTCTTGGTCCACTCAACTCCTCTGTGAGTATCCTCCCAAGGAATATGTGCTTCCTTTTCAACAAATTTCTTCACCAATTCTTCCTTGCCCAGAGTAGGTACTGGAGTCTCAGCAGAAACACTGTCATCAGAACTTGAGGAAGACTCATACTGTTCTGATATCTCAACTGTGTGTGAAGCAACTGGAGATTCAGGAATAACATCATCTAAATTTTAATCAGTAGAATTTATCTCCAGAGCTGGTGTCTTTGATGTAGATGGAGCTTCCAGATAAAAACTTCAGGTATATTGAAATTATGAATATCTATTTTAGAAATATTAGTTTGTTCTTTAGCATCATCTATAGCTTCAATATGAGAGACAGGAGGGGTAATAACTGTGTCATTAGCAGTGTCTTTGGCTTGAGCTGGAAGGGCTTCAATAATAATTGGTTCTTGTGAGATCAGAGATTCCTGATCCCCTTCCTCAGCTTCTTCAGTATCTTCTGATATAGCCTTGGCCAAATACCTCCTTGCCTTCATTTTCTTCAATCTCCTTGCCAATGAAGGAGTTGCTTTAACAACATCAGAATTTACAAATTTCCTTTTCAAAGTATCAGAACTTTGAGCTGCTGATTCTTTCTGAGAAGTAACATTCTCAGCTTCAACTATCACAGGTTCAGATGCATGAACTCGTGCTTCAATTATTTCTTCTTCACTCTCAGAATCATCTATGAGAATCATCTTCCTTCTCTTTTGTGGAGGTTGAGGAACAGACTTTGTCCTTTTAGAAGTTTTTAAAAGATGAAGGTCTGGTTGTTTGTGCTGATGGTTGAGAAGTCTGAGGTGTTTGTGTAGAGGTGGTAGGTGCTGATGGTTGAGGTTATGATGGTTTGACATCAGGATATAGTGCAGTGTATTTAACTGGATCATAGATTATTAAGGCTTGTTTGACAGATTAAGGAACTCAGAGGGGTCTTAACACAGCCTTCTTATTATCAGTAGATCATAAGTCATTAAAAGCTCTTTTAGCTAGTCGGAATGATGGAATTAATTCACTATCTGATTGGGGCTTATCATCACAACAAAAACTATAAATAAGCTGACAGAATCTAGCAAAACAAACAGTATTTCTGTCTTCTATCATCCTATCCCCAATGAAACCTAAGACAGCCCTTGCATAATCAAAATCAGTTTGATTAATGAGAGCATACCCGATTTGTTGACTGAATATGGGGATTGCATCAAAGTTAGAACATTTGTTTGCAAAAGCCTTGGTAATGCAGTCAAAGAAGAAAATCCATTCCCTCCGTATGTAAGGTCTCTTCAATTGACCCAGCTTGGCTAATGTCCTTTCATACCCCAGACTGGCCATCATATTTTGAAGAATTGGCTCCTCAACAATGGAATATGCGCAGTTCTCAGGTAGCTGCAGTGCTTGGTGTACTGTAGCCAAAGTTACAACATGCTCGTCCTCCCCTGATGAAAATATTATACTCGGGGACCCTTGAGCACCACCATCATCATATACTCCACTTCTCCAGAACTCTAGCACTTGAGTTCCAGAGACTGCATCAGGTTGGGTTAAAGCATACCCAATATCAGAATTAGCGAGAAAATCCTGAATGATGGAGCTTCAGCCTTGCTAAGAATGGCGGAGTAGTTGTTAGGAACAAACTTAGCTCCATTGAAAATTACGTCTTTTGGTGCCATCTCTGTAAGAAATTAAGTGAGAAGGAGAGTGTTGGCAAAGTGTTTGTTAAAAGTCTTGAAAGAAAATGCTTTAGAGAATATTAGAGAGAGAGAGAGAGAATAAGAGAGATGAAAAATAGAAAAGTAAGTAAAAAATTATAAAATCTGTTAACTCCCATATATATACTCTCTCCACTCAACAGTTATATTTTTGAAACATAATATACACTTTACACCTGGCACCGTGTGAACAGTCAAAAACGGCTAGAGAGGAGTTAATGGGCACGTAAAATAAGCAATAATTACCGTGCACATGCATGTTTTCAGGATATACACATTAACCACTAACCCATAATGATTATGACTGTTTTTATCTCACCCCAATTTTATTCTGATTTAAATATGACTGTTTCATATTTTACCACAAATAAGTCAAGTAAAGAAAAATGCCACGTAAGCATCAAGGATTCCATCAGGATTTAATATCATAACTTAACTTATATCAGATTTTAACAGTCATCAGAACATGGCTTCTGTACTCAAATAGTGAATATATTTTTCTGTGATTCTTCATACAAATACTGACTTGTTTTCTTCAGAGTTTAATCATAAGAACTTCCATCAGAACTTGTCCTCAGAATCTATGCAAATGACACTCAACTGTTTGTCAAAAACAACTTAATCACCACAATAATTTTCATCATTCATATGGCGTGAAAGTGTGTGCATTCAGCAAAATATCAGATAAAGATTAAAGTCTGATCAACTTCAGTACATCTTAGAAATAAGGCATAACTAAGAAAAATTCTTAAAATCTGTCATAAGTCATGATGTCTACTATAGAACAAATTTATGCATGAGTCCACCTCAACTGTTTGTGCTCATTTTATGCATCTTTTGAAATTCCTTTTTACAGTGGTTCTCAGTGTAAGTGAGTCACGACTGCTTATAAGAATTTATGATGTTATCAGAGTATTTCTCCAGTAATTATAGAGTGTGAAAAGTCACCAAGAAAAATATTTGCTTTTTTAATACATATTACTTAATACCAGCAATGCACTTGGGTCTTCCCTTCCACATTTTTACTCTAGATCTCAAAGGAGTAACTGACTTTTATTCTTTTCTTTTCTTTTCTTTTCTTTTGATAAGTGAGGCTTATCAGCACTTAATTCATTCTTAAGATTTACTGACATCAAAATTTGACAGATTAGAAACAAGAATCTAGTTTGTGACTTAGTAATAAGATACACAAAGTAAACTTGACTAAGCTCAATATCAGAATCTGCTTGTGTTAATGAGTTTCCACATAAACAACTAATTCAAACATGGGATTTCTAGTATGTTAAAGACTACTAGGTCAGCATCTAGCACAGTTATCCTTATTGGATTGAATAGTCACAGAACATTCAAAACACTTATCAGAGTATATAATTCCACATCAGATAACAATTAGCATTTAATGAATTTTCAAATTAAGCACAGATTACATATAGATAATATAATCTGTAATTACTGATCATAAAGTCTGATGCATGAGAACAAAAACTAAGCAGATTTAGAGAAAGAACCTGAAACCATTCCAAGTTCATTTACCAATCTTATAAAAGTAGCTTCACATAGTGGTTTTGTGAAGATATCTGCTAGCTGTTGATTTGTTGGAACAAAATACAATTCCACTGTACCTGCATCCACATGTTCCCTTATGAAATGGTACCTAATACTGATGTGCTTTGTCATTGAGTGTTGAACTGGATTACCTGTCATAGCAATAGCACTTTGATTATCACAGTAAATAGGGATTTTAGAAAATTCTAACCCATAATCCAGTAACTGTTTCTTCATCCAAAGAATCTGTGCACAACAGCTTCCTGCAACAATATATTCTGCTTCTGCTCCTGTCAATTTTGCATCCTGCAAAATATGCATCTGAGTAACCAATTAGCTTAAAATCTGATTCCCTAGGATACCACAATCCTAGATCAGTTGTACCCTTAAGGTACTTGAAAATTCTTTTCACAGCTAATAATTGAGGTTCTCTTTGATCAGCCTGAAATCTTGCACAAAGACAGGTAGATACATGATATCGGGTGTACTTGCAGTTAGATAGAGTAATGAGCCAATCATACCTCTGTAGTTAGTAATATCTACTGATTTACCAGTATCCTTATCTAACTTGGTTGCAGTGGCCATGGGAGTGGATGCAGTTGAACAATCTTGCATTCTAAATTTCTTCAGTAAATTTATGGTATACTTGGATTGACAGATAAAAGTGCCTTCTGCAATTTGCTTGACTTGAAGGCCCAGAAAATAGCTGAGTTCTCCCATCATACTCATTTGATATCTTGACTGCATTAGCTTTGCAAACTTCTCACACAGTTTGGAATTAGTAGAACCAAATATGATATCATTAACATATATCTATACCAAAAGTAAGTCCTTTCCATAGTTGAGGTAGAATAAAGTCTTGTCAATTGTGCCTCTGTGAAATCCACTTTCCAGAAGGAATTGAGCTAAAGTCTCATACCATGCTCTTGGAGCTTGCTTAAGGCCATAAAGTGCTTTGTCAAGCCTGTAAACATGATTGGGAAATTTAGGATCTACAAAGCCTGGAGGTTGTTCAACATATACCTCTTCTTTCAATACTCCATTGAGAAAATCACTTTTTACATCCATTTGAAAGACTTTGAACTTCTTGTGAGCAGCATAAGCCAAAAAGATCCTTATGACTTCTAATCTAGCAATTGGTGTAAATGTTTCATCATAATCAATACCCTCCTGCTGAGAGTAACCTTTATCAACCAGTCTTACTTTATTCCTTGTAATTATGCCATCACTGTCAGTTTTATTTCTGAACACCCATTTTGTACCAACAACTGATCTGTTCTTTGGTCTTGGCACTAGGGTCCAGACTTTATTTCTTTCAAATTCATTTAACTCGACCTGCATTACTTGCACCCAATCAGCATCTTGAAGAGCTTCTTCCACTTTCTTAGGTTCAATCTGAGATAGAAAAGAATGATAGAGACATTCATTTGAAGTTGCAGTTCTAATTCTGACACATGCTTCAGGATCTCCAATGATTAAATCAGGTGTATGTGCTTTAGTCCACTTCCTTGCAGATGGAAGTTGATCTCTAGAACTGGATCCTCTCCCATAATCCATGCTGTCTCCATCAGCATTTTCTGATGCTTCCCCTGTAGTTATGCTCTCTGAGACTTCAGAATTTGAATTTGATTTTTCAGGAGTTGAAGAATTAGAGCTTCCAGAATTATCAGAGTTTGGCTCATCAGAACTAGATGAATCAGAACTTGAAGAGCCAGTGACAGGTTTCGATGCTTCTCGAGAGTCTTGAGATGTGGTAGGATCTTCAGCTTGCTCCCCTTGGACAGGTGCATTTTTCTTTGGAGTTGTTACCACAGTTTCAATGACATCAGAACTTACAGGATCAGAATTTTCGGAATCAGAATTTAAATCTTCATTCTCAAATCTCAGCTGATCATGATCATCAAAATCTTCAAGTCCAGTAATCTTCTTATCATCAAAAGAGACATTGATAGATTTCATGACAACTCTTATTCTCAAATTGTAGACTCTGAAGGATTTTGTGGAAAGTGGATATCCAACAAAAATTTCTTCATCAGCTTTTAGATCAAATTTTGACAGCTGCTCAGGATGAGTCTTAAGAACAAAATACTTGCAACCAAATACATGAAAATATTTCAGATTTGGCTTCTTCTTCTTCACCATCTCATATGGTGTTTTTCCATGCTTGTTTATAAGTGTAGCATTTTGTGTAAAACAAGCAGTTTGCACAGCTTCAGCCCAAAAATAGGTTGGTAGATTTTCTTCATCAAGCATTGTTCATGTAGCTTCAATGAGAGTCCTGTTCTTTCTTTCTACAACTCCATTTTGTTGTGGAGTTCCAGGTGCAGAAAATTCCTGTTTGATTCCATGATCTTTACAGAACTCTTCCATGATTGAATTCTTGAACTCAGTGCCATTATCACTCCTTATAATTTTAACAGAATCTTTGATCAATTTATCCAGCTGTCTGACATGATCAATTAGGGTAGATGCAGTTTCAGTCTTCTTGTGCAAGAAGTACACCCATGTGTACCTTGTGAACTCATCCACTATAACCATAACATATTTCTTTTTTGCAATAGACATGACATTGACTGGACCAAATAGATCAACATGTAGTAGGTGAAAAGGCTCAAGAATTGATGACTCAGTTTTGCTCTTAAAAGAAGATTTTCTTTGTTTTGCCTTCTGACATGAATCACAAAGGCCATCAGGAGCAAATACTATTTTTGGCAGTCCTCTCACAAGATCTTTCTTTACAAGCTCATTTATATTTTTGAAATTTAAATGAGAGAGTTTCTTGTGCCAATTCCAGCTTTCTTCAATTGATGCTCTACTTAACAGACAGATTGCAGAACCATCAATACTTGTTGAAAGACTGGCTTCATAAATGTTACCATGCCTGTATCCTTTCAGAACCACTTTGCCTGTTGAATTACTTATTACTTCACAGTGTTCTTCAAAGAAATCCACATGATAACCTCTGTCACATATTTGACTTATACTCAACAGATTGTGTTTAAGTCCTGAGATAAGAGCTACTGATTCAATGATGACATTCCCTAGATTTATCTTGCCATATCCCAGAGTTTTCCCAATGTTGCCATCTCCATAAGAAACTTCTGGGCCAGCTTTCTCCACAAAGTCTGATAGTAGGGCTTTATTTCCAGTCATATGTCATGAACATCCATTGTCCAGAACTAGGATGTTCTTACTGTTGCCCTGCAATCACAAAGACCACTAAAGGTTAGTTTTAAGGACCCAGACTTGCTTGGATCATTTGGCCTTTTTAAGTTTGTTAACATTTGCAGCGAATTTAACATTAGAGTTTGTGCTAACAGTTTTCTTATCAGTATTGACAGTATCAGACTTTGCATCATACTTTACACTAGAAGGAATTAAAGTAACTTTCTTCAAAGAAGGTTTTATCTGATAATAATCATAGTACAAACTATGATATTCCTTACAAGTATAAATGGAATGCCACACACTACCACAATGAAAACAAGGATTTTGTGGCTTAAACCTAACAGACTGACTCTTAACTCCTGACTTAGAAGGTAAGGAGTTTATATTCTTATTCTTGCTGCAAAAAGAAGCCAGACGGTTAGAGTTTCCACAGTTATAGCATTTCTTTCTAGGAGCATTAGGAACAGGCATATAATTGTTGCTTTTATTCACACCTTCCTTTCCATTTCTATTTTTCCTAGCTTCATTTACCTTGTTTACACTGGTAATCTCTTTCAGCTTATGTTTAAGTTGCTTCTTTTTTATTAAGCCTATGTTAACTTCAGTTGGATTATCCTGTTCTAATTTATCAGAAGTTGACTCTGCTATCACTTCTGTCTCAATATCTTTCATCTTTTCAGAATCAGACTTTTCAGTTTTAGCTACAAATTTAACAAGATTTATTTGGCTTAGTAGTCTGTTTAACAATAATTGGCTTAACTTGTTCAGTTCCTTTTTCACTTTTCTTATCTCCATAACCTAATCCCTCTTTCCAGTTTCCACTACTTAGTATATCCTGAGTTGCTCTCCCAGAGTTAGTCCAAGTCCTGATAATCTCTCTCTCCTTTTCTAACTCAGTTTTTAGAGATTTATTCATTTTTAGCACTTCATCTCTTACATAGAAGGCATCGTCTTTATCCTTCTGAGTTTGATGGAACATAACTAACTCTTTTTCTAAATAATCATTCCTCTTTTTAAAAGCAAGATTTTCAGAAGTTAATCTTTCACATGTTAAAGTGTTAGGTCACACACACTGTAGAAGGGGGTTGAATACAGTGTTTACTACAATCAAATCGAATATAATAACTCAAGTAACAAAACATAGATTTTATTTAACACAATAAACTCTGTTACAAAGAACTGTCCTCTCTCAGTGATGAACAAATTATCACGAGAGCTGCTAGGGTTACAATGAATAATAAACTCGATTAAGATAACACATATAGTGTAAACCCAATATCTGTGTTTATATACTACACAGTTATAAGATAATCTTCTAATTGATATCGAATATAATTCTGCTTCCTAATATATATCAATCAGTTATCTTTTCTTCCAAGTATTCTATTCCTTATAGAATTCTTCTCCATGCATATCACTTCTTATGTTTGTCTTGATCTTCTTTCCTTTCAATCAGCCGCCTTCCTTATCTGGAAGTCTCCTTAAGTCCTGATATTATCTCCTGATAAATATCTCCTGCTAACTTAAGTTCTGACAACTTAAGTTCTGATATCTTAAGTCCTGACTTCAGTATAAGTACCGATTTCCAGTTAAGTACTAATTTGTCCTGTTAAGTAAGATCTGAAAACTAAACACAAATCATATTAGACATGACATCACAAATATATCTAACAATCTCCCCCAACTTGTTATTAACTTGAACCATCTATTGATCTTTTTTTAACTTGAAGCAGAAATAGAACATGTTCCAGTTCTTTAAAGTACTTCAATGAAATTACATTCTCCCTGATCTGGAATACCCTCCCATATGTCATAAAGTATAACATGATATCTTCTTTCAAAATAGAGTGGTAAACCATTTGTACAGATTCAAGTTAATTCAATCTTTCAGGAGTTGCTCCTACACCTGGTTCACTTAAAGAAGTTGGATCATTGGTAGTGTTGCTTACTCTCTTCTCTTTTGAACTACCCAATCCAGATTTTTCTCTTGCTTCCTTTCTTGTAACAACTCTTGCTTCAAAACCACTTGATATAGTCTTTAAAGGTTGAGTCTGTTGAGCTTTGGTGAATCCTAGTAGTAGCATCTTTGAAGGTTTAACATGATCAATGTTAGAGGTTTCCTGTTCCTTATCTTCTGATATCAAGCCAAATTGAGCTATGTCAGAGGTTGCTTGCTTCACTGTCATATCAGAACTTACTACATCTTGACTCTGAACAACTTGAGCCATGTCAGAGGTTGGTTGAGAAATCTTCCTTTTCATCAGAGTAAGACTAGCATCTTCATCAAATATTTCTTCATCCATGACTAGCACATATACCTTTACAGGTTCATCAAATTTTTCTTTGCCCTTGGATCTTGGATCTACCTCCACTTGTGATTTGGATTTGGTTGCCTCAGAATTTGTCCTTTCCTTAATCACAATACCCTTAGGTTTTGGAAGTTTCTTTTCAACAACAGAAGCTTTAGATTTGGAGTTGACTTTTTCTGCTTTAAGTCTAGCTTCTTCTTCCTTTAGACTTTTAAAGTCCATTCCAGGAATTTCTTTAAGAAATTATCTCCTTGAAATTTCTTTATCAAGTTCCAGATGTTCACTAGAACTTATCCTTTTACCAGTATCAGAACTTATTCTTCTCCCAGTATCAGAACTTGTTCTTTTTGTAGAAATTTCAGTTGTCTTTGATGAAGATCCTTTACCTTGACCATGACCTCTACCCATTCCAGAGTTTCCCTGGTCATCATTTCCATCATCCTTACCCTTCAGTGATTGAGTAGATTTGCATTTGGACTTAATTACTTTCTCCCCCTTTTTGGCACCAGCAGGTAAAAGAAGAGAGACAAGCAATTCCACTGAGGATTGGATCTCATTGAGTTGAGTTTGATGAGAAGCTTGATTCTTTAGAATTTCAGAAATTTGATCTTGTTGCTTCTCCTGAGTCTTTTCAATATACCCAATTCGGTCAAAGGCTGGCTTGAAAAATCTGTTCTTTTCCAATTTTATATTTATATCTTGCTGGATCAGAGATTCTTGAATTTTATTCACCTTGTCATGAGTTATGGAGTGTTGACCTTGAAGGTGCCTAGTAATTGCAGTAACTCTCAGTTGTGCCTTGAAATCATCATTTATCAGCATTTCATCAGCCTTAGCAAGGTACTCAGCAAGAATTTTTTCAGTAGGAACAAAACTAACTGAGTTCCATTCCTTAGTCCACTCATTTCCTCTAGGAGTTTCACTCCAAGGTACTGGTGCATCCTCCCTAACAAACTTCTTGATCAAATCAGCTTTGCATAAAGCTTGTTGAGGTGCATGTTCTGATGGACCAGCTACATCAGCATATACATTTGCAGCAGCTTCACCAGAAGTTCAGCATTATCAGCATCAGAACTTATAGAGCCTGCAGTATCAGCATTATATGATAGAATAACAGTATGTGAGGCTATAGAGGCTTCAACATCATCCTCTAAGTTCTGATCTGCAGCTAAGTTCTGATCAACATCCAAGTTTTGATGCCCACCTTCAATCTGATCTTCATCATCTAGATTCAGAACTGGTGTTGATGGATTATTTGTATTGAAATCAGCATCCAAAATTGGTGTTGTTGGTGGAGTGAGTTGAGTTGGTGGAGCTTCCAAGTACAAAACCTCAGGCACAAACAAGTTATGAATATCAATTTCAGCACTTGTACCTGGGTCTTCAGTATGTATTGGATCAATTACAGGAGACTTGTGAGCTGATTCAGCTTTGGGAAGTAATTCAATTACCATAGGTTCTGTTGGGATCAGAGATTCTTGACCCCCTTCCTTAGCTGCTTCTTCCAAAACTTCTTCAGAGTGAGATGATTCACTTACAGCCCTTCTTTGCTTTTTAAGTCTCTTTGAAGAATTAGAGACTTTGGGAGATTCATCATCAGAATTTAACTTTCTAAGCCTTTTGAGGGGCCTAGAACTCCCAGTTTCAATATCTTTCTGAGAAGAGATTTTCTCAGCTTCTACAACAACAGGTTCTGATAATGGAACATGTTCCTCATTGTCTGACTCATCTCTCAGAACTATTCTCCTTCTCTTCTGTTGAGTCTGAGGTACTATCTTAGTCCTCTTAGGTTTGGAAGATGAAGGCTTCACAGAATGTGCTGAAGGTTGAGGTTGAGATGACTGTGTTGGTTTGAAATATGTCCTGATGGAGGGTTGAGTAGGTTGAGGTTGGTGAGAGATGGTAGGTTCTGATGGCTGTTGAGTTGGATGTGATGTGTTGGTGGGTTGAACATCAGGGTAAACAAATATATATGTTTGTGGATCAGCATTTGCCAAGATCTGTTTTACTAACTGAGGAATCTGTAAGGGTCTGTGCACTTCTTTCTTAATTTCAGCATTTAACAAATCATTAAAAGCCCTTTTTGCAAGCTTAAAGGGTGGAATTAAATCACTGGTAGGTTGGGATTCATCAGAACAACATAAAGTATATATAAGCTGACAGAATCTAGCAAAGTATACTATATTTCTATCCTCTGTCATCCTATCCCCTATGAAACCTAACACAACACTTGCAAAATCAAAATGAGTTTGATGAATAAGGGCATACCCGATTTGTCGACTCATGATGGGAATAGCATCAAAGTTGGAGCACTTATTGGCGAATGCCTTAGTGATACAATCAAAGAAAAAACTCCATTCCTTTCTGATATTTGCTATTTTTAGTTGACCCAGCTTTCCCAAACTTATCTCATAGCCCAGACTGGCCATAAGCTGCTGTAAGACAGGATCCTCCACTGTTGAGAATGTGCAACCTTCAGGTAAGTGGAGAGCTTTACGAACTGCTTCAGGAGTAACCACATGCTCGACATCTCCTGATGTGAAAACAATGCTTGGAGTACCAGTAGCACCACCATCATCAAAAAGCCCAGTTCTCCAAAATGTTAGCACTTGTTGGCTTGAAATAGTTTGAGGTTGGGTCAAGGCATACCCAATCTCACTATGAGCTAATAAATCTTGTACAAAGTGCAGATCTGATGGAGCTTCAGCCGTGGTCAGGATTGTAGCATAATTATTTGGGACAAACTTGGCTCCATCAACAATTAAATCCTTGGGCGCCATCAGAAATAAGTGAGAAGTTAAGTTCTGATATCCATCTTCTGATATTATCTTCTGATAATCTAAGTCCTGATATCCTTAAGTCCTGACTTCCAGTAAGTCCTGATTCCAGTAAGTACTGATATTTCCTATTAGTTAAGATCTGAAAACTAAACATGAAACATATTAGACATGACATCTCAAATATATCCAACACTTTCGGTGAGACTGTGTGAAAATACTATGTGAAAAAAAATTAAAACTGAGTGGCAGTCTCCTGTACTGGCAAAAGGAGAGGTAGTTTTGAGAAAAGAATTTTATAAGTTTTTCTTTTCTTATAAACTTTCTTATGTGAGAAACATATTACTCTTCAAATTAATAGATTGTGTGAGAAGTGATGAGATCATTTGAAAAGAAAAGAGAGATTTAGGTGTCACATTGTTTTATATTTCAGGATCTCATCAGAAACATATAATTATTGCTAAGGATCCTCTTAAAAGCAAAGCAATTCTGCTGAGCTTTGCAAATTCTTTTGAGGGTCTGTCTTGCTCTGATTCTGATGAAGACAGTGATCCTGATGATCCTGACACAGCTCAGCTTAAGATTGCTATTGATGCATCTAAGAAGTCCAATGTTGGTTCTTCTTCACATTTCAATACTGATCCTTCTTATTACAATGCTGATGCTGAGCATTTTCGAAGGACTGAATGGGATTTTGCATGGAGAGATGCGCATACTTTTATCTCCTCAGATGTAGGTATATAACATGTTCACATGGCATATGATGGACTTCAAAACCCTGACCTTAAATTGCATCTCAAGGCTTCTACCATCTCTGTGAAAGGAATTCCCTCTAAACTTGCTGATATGAAGACATATCATGCTAATTTATAGAAAAAGATTGATGCCTTTATGATTAATCCACTTACTTCAGCTGAACTCATAAGTGTGAAAAGGGCTGTTAAAGCCGTGGTTCAATCTCAACAAAGCATGGATACTCGATTTTCTTCCTTGGAAGATAAAGTGTCTTCAATGGCTGATAAATTGGATGTTATGTTTTCTCTTCTTTCAAATACTGATGTCAAAAAGGGGGAGAAGATAGCTGTCAGAAAATGTACACCTGACTCTATTCAGTTGAAAGATAAAGATACTGATGACGATGGTGATAAGAATCCAGTTGCAAATGTTCAAATTGCTCCTGTTGCTCAACAATCTCAACATTCTAAAAGATCTGGTTCTTCAGGACAAGGAAAGTCTACTGGTGCTCATGAAGTTAAGCACAAGACTAATACCGATGCTCCTGAAACTGGTGATGTTACAATCTCTAACATAGTAGATGCTAAAGGATTATTCTTTCCTTACAGACACAAGGAAACAGGTGAAGAGATTGAACTGTACTACAAGGATAAAAAGTTTGAGCAAAAGAATGCCAGAAGTGCTCTTGGGTTCTGAAGAATTTTCTGATCTAACAACTGAAGAAGCAGTTATGCAATAGAAGGAGATAATGGCTTAAATTGATGCTGAAGCAAACACCTCTAAAGGAAGAGGAAAAAGAGGTGGAAGAACTACAAGAGCTAGAGGAACATGAAGAATTTTTAATTAAAGTCAAGGTTCTGCAATTGATTCTGCATTTCTGAATGTTCTATTCGGGGAAGGTTTTGTTCCTGTACAAGGAAATGATGTAAAAGAAGAAGCTGAGGATACTGAAGAAATGATTGTCCAAAGAAGAAGAAATCAACCGCTGACATTGCACAAGTTGATATAAGTAATGTAAATGTGTCTCTTGAAGAAGACATAAAACTTGAGGAAAAAGCAAATCCTGATGCTGTGAAACTGATAGCTGATTTTGACACTGATGAAAACGTGATCAAAGTATTGAATGAATCAATTCTTGATGAACAGGAAAGAATTGACAGAAGGAAAGCTGATCGAGCATGCAGTGACTATGAGCAAATAATTCTAAATTCAAGAAGAGAGCTGTGGCAGAAAACAAGAGGAAAGATTCATGATTTATCCACAGGGTATGCTCCTCTCAACAAGGAGGATAAAAGATGGAAATATGTTTATACATTTAGTTATCCTAAAGAATTCAAGCATATTGAGTTTGTGTCAGCAGGACTTAAGGATTCTATTTCAGAACAGGAGGATATTGATAAGTCCATCAAGAAACCTTCTTGGGTGGAACATAATGAAAAGCTAAAACTTATCAAAAATCGTACTCTAGAGTAGGTATTGGTCATCCTGGAATGAAAACTCTGAGGTCTGATTTACTGGACACGGATATTCTGACTGACAATCTTGGTGAGAGAATTACTCCTTCATATCTTGAAAAAGTTGAAGCTATAAAGATTGTTTATAGGAAGATAAATCTTGGTGATGTCAGAGAAGAGATTATGTACTTCTTGAGAGATGGTAAAGTGAAAAGCTTTACATTGCAACAACTCTTGATGAAGACTATGACAAAGTTGAAATATATTCACTATCTTCTTAGAGTTGAGGACAATGTCACTAGAAACTGGTCTTCTATGATACTTGAGAGTATCAGAAGAAGAGTCATGAACAAAGAAGACAAATATAATGGTGATTATGTTCCTATGTACAAAACTTATATTGGTCAAGAAATGAAGATGGAAAATGGAGCTGCAGTTTTGAAAGTTTTTCTCAACAATCCTCAGTTATCTTTCAGCCCTAATCATGAAGATGTCAGCTTAACCTTTATGTTAGTTGGTGATCTTGAAATAACTAAGATTTCGATTTCTAAATTAAGATCATCCATTTATCAGCTTGGAGAAGATACTGAAGAGAAGAAAGAGTTGAAGAAAAAGCTTGTCAAAGTCCTTCAAGACAAGGAGGAAGAAAGGTTCAACAGATTTTTGGAAATAACTGTCAGTTACCTTAGGATACTGAAGTAAGCCTTATTCCTTGTACATTTTGTAATTGGTTTTGGCATCATTGAGAATGGAATTTGTGCTTCATTACATTAAGCATAAATTTGGGGAGATTGTTACGTGTTGATTCTCCATGATCAGGAGGGGCTCAGGATATGACTGTTTTGGATGTCATTAGGATTTGATGTGCCATCAAGATTTAATGCGTCATCGGTATCTGCAGAATATCAGCATCTGAAGACAGTCTGTTGTGAAGATTAAGTTTGTTCCTTATTTTGAGAGATGGATATCTGTTCGTTCTGAGTGATATGACTTTGTGTATTCAGTTAAATATATGTATCATTTTCTGTTAGTAATTGATAATGCATATCCTAGACTTATTTGTAGCAGTTGTGTATTATATAAACACAGTTTAGGTCATCACATTGTGATTAACTCGAGCATTGTACGACCTAGCAGCTCTCAAGAATATCAGTATTTCTTGAGAGAGTTTTTAACAGTTTTTATTCAAAATATAAAGAACTGTTATATTTTTATACTTGTTCAAAACGTTTATACAATTGTATCCAACCCCCCCTTAAACAATTGTATCATTACTGGGCAACAGTTTTCAACAGAAAGTGTTTACGGGAGCTCCATTAAAAAACTTCATTTAATAAGCTTGTAAACATAATGTTGTGCTGCTGAATTTATTATAGCTAATCAATTCATTGATTAGATTGTAGCAACCTCAAGAATTATATTAATAAAATAATATATTCCTCAAATTGATTCGTGTCTATTTTGATTCCACACTTATAATGAAGAACTTGTAAATGAATCGAAAAAGATTTAGGTATCGTATTCAACCCCCCCTTCTACGATACTTCGGGACTAACAGCTTTCCAACTATTTGTTGGTGAAATCGCCGATTTCTGTAATACTGCGGTAATCTAATAAATCTTTTATTTATACTTCTGAAAACAATCTTAAATCGGTTAATGTAGAAAATATGATTCACCTTGTTGTTGTAAAACTTTGTTGTAACCATATTAAACTTGATATTTTAACATTTTAATATTTTATATCATATATATTTAAAATCTTCAAACCAGTATTAATTTATATTCGATTTGGCCGTATAATAAGAATCTCAATTTTATTATAAAAACCCTTGTAACCCGCTCTTTTAGAAGTATATAAAGAGAATATCTATTGTAGTTTTTGGGTTTAAGAATTGCTTCAACGGGTTAGTCCGATAAATAAAGGAAGTGCTGCCCGATTTCCGGAAAATCAAATTACGGAAACACGGGAGCGTATCCAGTAATTATCGGAACGTCGAACGAGTATATATAAATGCATATATATGTTTTATATGAAACCTGATTGTATGTTGTGGTCAAATGTTTTGCCAAAACCAATAACCCTAATTACGTAAAATGACGAGTATACGTATCTTCTGAAAATGAACACCGAACCGACTTTCGAGAACGTGAACCCTAATTGATACGTGTATTACAATAATGCGTATGTTACAAGTCAGCTTTTATTAACGTATGGGTAGATTGTTAGCAAGGATATGTCAAGCATATTCGGACGTCTAAATTAGGGTATTTCAACTCTGTAGGTTCTAGTCGGACGGCCCGAGAGTTGGCATTTGACGAAAGATAGTCTGGTGGTCAGTCGACAAGCTCAGTAAGGTTCCAATCAAAGGACCTGAGTGTTGTAGTCGAATCCAGGGTGATCTAGTGGTTAGACGATAAAGCCTGAGCGTCCGAGTCGACTCAAAGTCAATTAATAACAGTTATAAAGCTCTACAAGGCAAGTACCCCTGACCATATCTTTTATATTCAGTAATATATAAATAACTGTTAATTTAAATTACGTACTGGAACCAAACGTTTTAAGTTACATATCCCCTGTGTTTAAAAATATTTGTTAACTTATGTTTTGGGGGAAAAGTAACTTCTGAAAATGCCTATCTCTAAGTTTGAATAAAATGAAAATGTTTTGCAAAGTGTGCTGTGATAGAACTGTTTTGAAATAGATAGGTAAGTGGTTTAGAAAACTGGATAAAGTTAATCAGAAAATTGGATGAGCGTGCGCAAGGGCCCGTAATGGCCAAGAAGACAGCGTAAGAGGTAAAGTGGTTGTGCACCCTATTTTAACCATCAACCCAGCGTGACAGGGACCTAGCTAGTCTCTGAGTTCCGGAACAAGTTTTATGGGATGGCAGATAGAGTCGTCCTATGGAGATAGCCTGGTCAGCTGTCTCCCCAGGGATCATCCCATACATTCATATCTGAGTGAGATTTTTTTTGTGGTTCCTGTAACGGAACAAATGATTTTGGGTCCGCGTAACGGGACAAATGATTTTATGGTTCTTGTAATGGAACAGAAGATTTGGAAATGAAAATAGAATGCTAAAATTGAACTATGGTATTCACCCAACACAATTAATGAGATGTTTTATAGAGCATGCTAGTTATTGATATTCAGTTTTCACCTGTTTTACTTGTTTTCCAATAAACGAGTTCTGATTTATGTTCCTATAATTGTTTATCATTAACTATTTTTTATTATTATTATTCATATAGTGGTACTGCTGAGCAATTGATTGCTCACCCTTGCAGCATGTTTTGTAATATTCCATATTTGCAGTTATTATTATTATTATTTGAAAGTGTTCATGTGATTTCTATGTGAATTTTAGTGAATTATTTGGTAATTGGAGTTGATATTTTGGATGTTTATATGTGGTATTCTTTGAGTATTCTAATTATTATATGTCTAGAATAAAATATAGATAATTGTGATATTTTTCTGGTAATTTTTGGGCTGTTATATGATTTTATAATAATTAATGGATTTATTAATTATTTTCTGAGTAATTATAAAACTATTTTATAAAGCCGGAAATCGTCTAACTTCAACTGTTTTAGCGTTTTTACAACCCGAAACTCTTCTGAAAATTCATTCCTAACCTAACCTGGTAATTCAAGACATTTTCCGTGTTTTAACTTTTTCGATCCGAATTACGGTTTGACCCGTACGCGTCTCGGCGTATAATTTTCAATACGATAATCATTTTAATAAAATAACAAAACCCGTATTATCGAAAGATGGGATAATATTACATTATTTTCGTATTAGGTATTTTATAAGAAGCCCAGTTTTGATAATTATCCAAATCTGATATTAAATTGTATCATTTTATGGTTACTTAGCGGCTAAGTAATCTATTTTCGGATCCGATTTGATCCAATATGATACTCATTACGTGTTTAAGAAGCATTTACATGAATCGATCTGTAACCTAGACTCGTATTTACTTGCGTCTTTATCGAGGTATTGGTTTTATCTCGTTTATGTGCATTTGAATGTATTTTATGCGTATTCGGGTTTTTCTGTTAATTTAAGTATCATTTTGTTTTTCGAAAATAGACGGACCGGGACCACACTGGGAAATCAAAGCCCACAAATTTCACGTTTGTATTTTTATAGAGTCATTCGTATATCAAATACCCGTTATTTTTGCATATTTGAATTATTCACAATTTTTGGGGAATTTTGATATAAATTTTACGTTTTATTACTTTTAAAATTTTTCCCCGTAATTATTAGTTTTGGGCTTAATTATTTTAATTATGGGATAAAAACACCCTAAATTGATTTTTGGGATATCATTTTCTGTAAATACCAATAGCAGATTATATCATTTATTTTATTTTATTTCATTCTTATTTCTAGAATATCCAAGAACATTTTGGGGGTAAAAATTTGTTCTTCATCCTCAACCTTTGATTTCAGAAGTTGTAGTTGATGATTTTGAACGCCCTGATAACCAAATCAAAGCTCTTGAAAAGCCCAACCCGATTATACCATCAAAGCATATGAATGTTTGGTAATTTTTCATTTCGAATATTAGGGTTCTTGGACAAGATTTGAGTTTTTTTATTTGTGTGATTATTGGCTTATTTGAATGATGTAGTTAGTTGTATTACGTTGTTTACAATCGAAAAATATACAAATTTTTATTGTTTGATTGCTGAAAGCATTAAGACGATGTTATATTTTTTCACGGGTTACAATTCAATTTTTCGGCTTAATCGGTTATAATTTGATGTTATAAATTACTATGTTAGACTCCTGGGATTATAAGCTTTAATTTCATATAGGAATCGTTGAATTTGGTTGAGGATTCGATTGAATCGAAGGTCGGCCGGAAAACCCACCGTTTCCGTTCGTCGATTCGTCGGAAAGGGGTTACAGACTATTGTTGATGACTATTGATATGTTGTTTAAGGTTCTGGATGTTGTGGGAACGAATTCGTTGCATAAAACTGAAGAAACGGTACTGATTGGGCTCGTTTTGAATCCCGTCGGAGATTCGCCGGATTCCAGGCCGTCGCCGGAATCTGGCGATTCTTCGGTAGGGTTCTTCATGACCCGATTGTGTTCTTAGTGACCCGCCTGTAACCCGAATTTAACCCGCTTTTAATCCAAAAAAAACCTCCAAACCCCGATTTCAATTCTGTTTATTTAGAGTTTATTTTAAAAATAATTCAAAATTTATTTGAAATTCCAAAACTTGTTTTTAAATTCAAAAATTAATTTAGTTAATTATTTTAAATAGTTAACTGAATTATTTTAATTCCAAAAAAATTATTTTCTTTTATAATTTTCAAAAATTCAAATTTGATTTAATTATTTATAATTTATTTTAGTTAATTATTTATGGATTTAATTGATTGATTAATTTATTTAATCAATTAATTTTATTTATAAATAGTTAAATAAAATATTATTATTTATAATTAAGCCAAATAATTCCTAAAAATTACTTTTAAGCTTTTAAAAATTATATGTTGGTATTTAAAAATTAATTAATATTATTATTAATTGATTTATTCCTAATTATTCGTATTTTATTTGTAGAAAATAAACCGTTCGTCCATTTAATACGAAACGAACGCCTCTAGACTCAGAAAAATATTTCGCTTTCATTAAAAATACTTTCGAGACCCGAATTATTTTTTTTCGAAAGATCGCTTGTTTTACGAATCATTCTGAGTCAATTTTTGATCGATAAATCATATTTTGACCCGATTCAGTTTTAAACACACTGAGTTGAATGTTTTGACGAACCGAGTCATATGTGATATGAATTATGTGATACGTGGCTTATATGACTATGCGTTTATATGTTATGTGAAATACATGTGTACATGAGTCAAGAGTCCTGTGTATTCTGTTATATTTATTTATGGGCTATCGTATGGGTAGATGATAGGCTTTTGACGCGCAGTTCATCGAGTTATTATCGTGTAGACGATTAAAGTGTGATCTTTTAATTATAGATGCGAGTCTTTCAAGACGATCAGGACCAGATGGAATGGATGTAGGCTAGAGTTGAATTGTATGAAATAATGGGTTGCAGCACTACATGAGCAGCAGATCAGAGATTTAGCGAAGTAAAAGCGGTGATGCATTGAGATGCCAGACTGAGATAATTGCGTTTATACGAGTGTGACTAACTACTAAATCTCAAAGGCAAGTACCCCTGACTTCACTTATCGTTTAAGTGACGTTTATTTCGAATCATATTATGAGAGTATCCCTATTATCACTTATTGTTCAAGTAATATTTATTTTAAATCTTTTCATGCAAGTAGTACTTTCCCTATTCAGTTCGTAATAGATAAATGTTTTACATATCGCTGAATTAAATGATTCTGTTTATGCAAGTATTCTTCTGCTATTCTATGTTCAGAATAGCTAAGTGATTTTACTTATCAAATTACTGGATTTATAAATGTTTTGGATTGTGAGAAAGATGATTTTGTTGCGAGTATTCTTGCCCAAGTGAATGGGGGAATAAAATTATTTAGGATGTCGAATGATTCGACTCCTTTTTCAATAAAAAGGTTTTTAAGATTGGAATGGTTACTGGTTACAGCGTAGGTGATCGAGATATCGGTTCAGCTGTAATATCTTTCAAGGCTTGTTATGCCTTTTCTGGCGCCCTATAGGTACCGTATGGCTGTAGGATACGGGTAGTACCTATATTTACGGTATGGCTGCGTGATACCGGTATTTCACGACTGGTCATCGGGAACATCATGAAATATTATTGGTTCCAATCTAAAATATGGTTTTCTAAATTGTTTTGATAATCATAGAACAAATGATTTATCAACTGATTCTGTTTTGGATTAAAAGTGAGTTGCAGTTTTGATTTAGATTCAGATTTATGCTGATACTTACGTTTTTGTTAAATATCAAAGGTGGTATTACTATAGATGATTGATGTTGACTTCAGTATGGGATGTTGTGAGCATCAAAGTTTGTATTGATATCTAATTTGATATGACAACAAAATAAGTATTAATATCAAGAGTTCGATTTTGAGTAAAGTTTACAATTCAATCCATAATCATTGTTTCTTGTTATTGTGGTTTACGATATTTTTGTAAACACTGTTTTACGAGTTTTATTCTCATCAAGATTCAAAGTATTGCTGAAGCATTTCGCTCAAAAATATCAAAATGGTTTTGAATACAATTAAGAAATCAATTCTGGGGTTCCTCAACTAAAATTTTTGATTCAACAATTAAGATTTTAAGTGTTCTGCTCTAATGCAGATGTCGGTTTTATATCAAAACGACCCTATATTCGCTATAATGATCTTGCTGGGCATTTCTTCCGCACATACTTTCCTGTTTTTAAATTTAACCTCCAGTGAGGATTAGCTTGCGCTGTTTAGCTGTGTAATTCGAGGAAGCAAAGAAGAAGCTTTTGGAAGGTGGTTGGTCCAGGTTTTGCGGACTAGTGTAAGTTTTATTGTATAAAGTTGTTTATATTATATTATATTATAGTTGTGTATTTTATAGTTGGGCCTAGTATATTTCTTTTCGAAGTTATACTAGCGGGTTAAGTTTTGAGATTGAGAATTGTTGCAAAGAGTTTTAAAAGAAAGTGAAAAATTATTGGTGGAATTTGGATTTCTTGTTTCTAGAACTGTAACCTTAAAAGATCTTGGATTAGTTTGGGGTCATAAATGATAAATATTTTCCGCTGGCATTTGTTTATTGATTAAACATGTTAATTTGGATTGAGGTTTTATAGTGACGACCAAATCCTCTGAACCCGGATTTGGGGGCATTACAGGTTGGTATCAGAGCTGAGGTTATAGTAAACTATGAACGAGAGTGTGTAGGAGTGTGTATAGCTATGTGAGGACATTTAAGCTCATATCGAGTTCCTGATTGGACTATTGGATATAGTACCAACGAGTAAGTTAAGATAGGCGCATTCGTTCGAGATGGTTGTGTTCAGCTGGATGGATCTTCGGGAAGCTGCAAACTTCTATTGTGGAATCTTCCGAGACTACGATTCGATGACAATGGAGATTATCGATATCTTCGGAACGTGAAGAAGTATCTAAAATCGGATGACGAGTCAACAGAAGAGTTCAAACAGAAGATAAGTATAAAGGTCTTGACAATACCTTCTCTTTCTATAAATTCTTTTGACTTCTCTCAAAAAGAAATATCAGTTAAAAGACATATTCCCCAACACCCGATTATTCATTTTGTGCCAGAATTTTATTCTATGTATTTCATTTCCTTTAGAAATATCAGCTTTGAAATCTTTTCAGTTTTATTCATTTGATTTTGAATTCCTTTGATATTCTTTTACTCTGACTGAGATGAACAACCCTAACTATAGGGGACACAAGGTATACCTATCTGTGTGATAGGAGTTGGATGGGACGCCATCACTTGTGTGTGTTGTGACTACAAGAAGGTTAACAACCTTTAGTAGTGTCTTAATTTGGACACGCAATACCAAGTTCATTTGATCATATTGATCTCTCAGTAATTCTTTCATTTCGACAATACTTTCTCAAAAATTCAAATTTTGGTAACCACAATGGTGGGACATCCGTTATGATATAAAAATTCTTTTCTTTTTGGAATTTTATGATTTTATTATCTTAAATATTCGAAGGTATATCAATCAAGTTAAGCTGAGTTATCCTGGTCAAGTCAAAGCAAGGTTATGTGATGGGATTACCAAGGGCAACAGTGGACTGCAATGCGATTAAAATATCAGTGGCGTATAACGAAGTCAGTCTGTTTCTTTATTTCTCTCTATATATATCTATCTCTCTTTCTTTTCTTTCTCTCTATTCTTCTTTCTCGCAATCAGTAAAAGTGATTCTATTGAAGAATTGGTCAAAAGGTATGTGGATGGAACAATAATGCGGAGTGAAGCTCACGTGATAACTGTGTGGTATAAGGAATTGCAGTGTTATTGGAAATTTTGAGAAAAAAAATTACGTATGCAAGAGTGGGAAGTTGGTAACAAGACCCTTAGTGCTTTCTTCTGCTGATTCCGAGGACGGAATCCTTATAAGGGGTAGATTGTAATATTCCATATTTGCAGTTATTATTATTATTATTTGAAAGTGTTCATGTGATTTCTATGTGAATTTTAGTGAATTATTTGGTAATTGGAGTTGATGTTTTGGATGTTTATATGTGATATTCTTTGAGTATCCTAATTATTATATGTCCAGAATAAAATATAGATAATTGTGATATTTTTATGCTATTTTTTGGGCTGTTATATGATTTTATAATAATTTATGGATTTATTAATTATTTTCTGAGTAATTATAAAACTATTTTATAAAGCTGGAAATCGTCCAACTTCAACTGTTTTAGCATTTTTACAACCCGAAACTTTTCCAAAAACTCCTTCCTAACCTAACCTGGTAATTCCGGACATTTTCCGTGTTTTAACTTTTTGATTGGGATTACGGTTTGACCCGTACGCGTCCCGGCGTATAATTTTTGATACGATAATCGTTTTGATAAAATAACAAAACCCGTATTATCGAAAGACGGGATATTATTACATTATTTTCGTATTAAGTATTTTATAAGAAGCCCAGTTTTGATAATTATCCAAATCTGATATTAAATTGTATCGTTTTATGGTTACTTAGCGGCTAAGTAATCTATTTTCGGATCCGATTTGATCCAATGGGATACTCGTTATGTGTTTAAGATGCATATACATGAATCGATCTGTAACCTAGACTCGTATTTACTTGCGTCTTTATCGAGGTATTCGTTTTATCTCGTTTATGTGCATTTGAATGTATTTTATGCGTATTCGGGTTTTTTCTGTTAATTTAAGTATCATTTTGTTTTTCGAAAATAGACGGACCGGGACCACACCAGGAAGTCAAAGCCCACAAATTTCACGTTTGTATTTTATAGAGTCACTCGTATTTCAAATACCCGTTATTTTTGCATATTTGAATTATTCGCAATTTTTGGGGAATTTTGATATAAATTTTACGTTTTATTACTTAAAAAAATTTTCCCCGTAATTATTTGTTTTGGGCCCAATTATGTTAATTATGGGATAAAAATACCCTAAATTGATTTTTAGGATATTATTTTCTGTAAATACAAATAGCAGATTATATCATTTATTTTATTTTATTTCATTCTTATTTCTAGAAAATCCAAGAACATTTTGGGGGTAAAAATTTGTTCTTCATCTTCAACCTTTAATTTCAGAAGCTGTAGTTGATGATTTTGAATGCTCAGATAACCAAATCAAAGTTCTTGAAAAGCCCTACCCGATTATACCATCAAAGCATATGAATGTTTGGTAATTTTTCATTTCGAATAGTAGGGTTCTTGGACAAGATTTGGGTTTTTTTATTTGTGTGATTATTGGCTTATTTGAATGATGCAGTTAGCTGTATTACGTTGTTTACAATCGAAAAATATACAAATTGTTATTGTTTGATTGCTGAAAGCATTAAGACGATGTTATGTTTTTCTCACGGGTTACAATTCGATTTTTCGGCTTAATCGGTTATAATTTGATGTTATAAATTACTGTGTTAGACTCCTGGGATTATAAGCTTTAATTTCATATAGGAATCGTTGAATTTGGTTGAGGATTCGATTGAATCGAAGGTCAGCCGGAAAACCCACCGTTTCCGTTCGTCGGAAAGGGGTTATAGGCTATTGTTGATGACTATTGCTGTGTTGTTTGAGGTTCTGGATGTTGTGGGAACGAATTCGTTGCATAAAACTGAAGAAACGGTACTGATTAGGCTCGTTTTGAATCCCGTTGGAGATTCGCCGGATTCCAGGCCATCGCCGAAATCTGGTGATTCTTCGGTAGGGTTCTTCATGACCCAATTGTGTTCTTAGTGACCCGCCTGTAACCCGAATTTAACCCGCTTTTAATCCAAAAAAAACCCCCAAACCCCGATTTCAATTCTGTTTATGCAGAGTTTATTTTAAAAATAATTCAAAATTAATTTGAAATTCCAAAAATTGTTTTTAAATTCAAAAATTAATTTAGTTAATTATTTTAAATAGTTAACTGAATTATTTTAATTCCAAAAAAAATATTTTCTTTTATTATTTTCAAAAATTCAAATTTAATTTAATTATTTATAATTTATTTTAGGTAATTATTTATGGATTTAATTGATTGATTACTTTATTTAATCAATTAATTTTATTTATAAATAGTTAAATATAATATTATTATTTATAATTAAGCCAAATAATTCCTAAAAATTACTTTTAAGCTTTTAAAAATTATATGTTGGTATTTAAAAATCAATTAATATTATTATTAATTGATTTATTCCTAATTATTCTTATTTTATTCGTAGAAAATAAACAGTTCGTCCGTTTAATACGAAACGAACGCCTCTAGACTCAGAAAAATATTTTGCTTTCATTAAAAATACTTTCGAGACCCGAATTCTTTTGTTTCGTAAGGTTTCTTGTTTTACGAATCATTCTGAGTCGATTTTTGATCGATAAATCATATTTTGACCCGATTCAGTTTTAAACACACCGAGTTGAATGTTTTGACGAACCGAGTCATATGTGATATGAATTATGTGATACGTGGCTTATATGATTATGTGTTTATATGTTATGTGAAATACATGTGTACATGAGTCAAGAGTCCTATGTTTGTCTGTTATATTTATGTGTGGGCTATCGTATGGGTAGACGATAGGTTTTTGACGCACAGTTCATCGAGTTATTATCGTTTAGACGATTAAAGTGTGATCTTGTAATTATAGATGCGAGTCTTTCATGACGATCAGGACCGGATGGAATGGATGTTGGCTAGAGTTGAATTGTATGGAATAATGGGTTGCAGCACTACATGAGCAATATATCAGAGATTTAGCGAAGTAAAAGCGGTGATGCATTGAGATGCCAGACTGAGATAATTGTGTTTATACGAGTGTGACTAACTACTAAATCTCAAAGGCAAGTACCTCTTACTTCACTTATCATTCAAGTGACGATTATTTCGAATCATATTATGCGAGTATCCCTATCATCACTTATTGTTCAAGTGATATTTATTTTAAATCTTTTCATGCAAGTATTGTTTTCCCTATTCAGTTCGTAATAGATAAATGTTTTACATATCGCTGAATTAAATGATTCTATTTATGCAAGTATTCTTCTGTTATTCTATGTTCAGAATAGCTAAGTGATTTTACTTATCAAATTACTGGATTTATAAATGTTTTGGATTTTGAGAAAGATGATTTTGTTGCGAGTATTCCTGCCCAAGTGAATGGGGGAATAAAATTATTTAGGATGTCGAATGATTCGACTCCTTTTTCAATGAAAAGGTTTTTAATATTGGAATGGTTACTGGTTACTGGTTACAGCATAGGTGATCGAGATATCGGTCCAGCTGTAATATCTTTCAAGGCTTGTTATGCCTTTTTTGGCGCCCTATAGGTACCGTATAGCTGCGGGATACGGGTAGTACCTATATTTACGGTATGGCTGCGAGATATCTGTGTTATTTCACGACTGATCATCGGGAAAAGCATGAAATATTATTGCTTCCAATCTAAAATATGGTTTTCTAAATATTTTGATAATCATAGAACAAATGATTTATCAACTGATTCTGTTTTGGATTAAAAGTGAATTACGGTTTTGATTCAGATTCTGATTTATGCTGATATTTACGTTGTTGTTAAATATCAAAGCTGGTATTAGTATAGATGATTGATGTTGACTTCAGTATGGGATGTTGTGAGCATCACAGTTTGTATTGATATCTAATTTGATATGACAACAAAATAAGTATTAATATCAAGAGTTCGATTTTGAGTAAAGTTTATAATTTAATCCATAATCATTGTTTCTTGTTATTGTGGTTTACTATATTTCCGTAAACACTATTTTACGAGTTTTATTCTCGTCAAAATTCAAAGTATTGCTGAAGAATTTTGCTCAAAAATATCAAAATGGTTTTGAATATAATTAAGGAATCAATTCTGGGGTTCCTCAACTAAAATTTTTGATTCAGCAATTAAGATTTTAAGTGTTCATCTCTAATGCAGACGTCGGTTTTATAACAAAACGACCCTATATTCGCTATAATGATCTTGCTGAGCATTTCTTCCGCTCATACTTGCCTGTTTTTAAATTTAACCTCCAGTGAGGATTAGCTTGCGCTGTTTAACTGCGTAATTCGAGGAAGCAAAGAAGAATCTTTTGGAAGGTGGTTGGTCCAGGGTTTGCGAACTAGTGTATGTTTTATTGTATAAAGTTGTTTATATTATATTATATTATAGTTGTGTATTTTATAGTTGGGCATAGTATACTTCTTTTCGAAGTTATACTAGCAGGTTAAGTTTTGAGATTGAGAATTGTTGCAAAGAGTTTTAAAAGAAAGTGAAAAATTATTGGTGGAATTTGGATTTCTTGTTTCTAGAACTGTAACCTTAAAAGATCTTGGATTAGTTTGGGGTCATAAATGATAAATATCTTCCGCTGGCATTCGTTTATTGATTAAACAGGTTAATTTGGATTGAGGTTTCATAAGTGACGACCAAATCCTCTGACCCCGGATTTGGGGGCATTACATGTTTTATATATGTATTGCAGATGCCTAGGAGATTCTTCCGTGGTAGTCAGGGCAGAGCTCCAGTTCCTTCCATGTCAGGCTCCTCTGAGGTAGTTGTGTCAGACCAAAGATGGTCTGTTGAGTTGCTGTGATAAGATAGTATTGTCATGAATGTACGTGATAAGTTGGTTTATATTAATTGTAACCTAAATCATACTTAAACCTGGAAAAGGTCTTGGTGTAGGGGTCGTGTTTATGTTATTGCACTGAAGTGGTTTATATTATGACTGTTATTGTTGTGGTTGATGACGTCAACTCCTGACCCTAGGGTTGAGGCTGTCACAGTTGGTATCAGAGCTACGGGTTTGAGTCCCTAATTTATGTTATAAGTAAAGTCAACGAAGTGTAGAAAAGTTATATAAAGTTGAGAGTCAACAACTCAATCAGAGGAGCGAGTCTAAGAGTTTAGTCGAGGGTTTCTAAGGAGAAACCCTGACGCCTGTTGAGGATTGGCTGGAACTGCCCTAACTTTTAGTATGTTTCCTTCATATATGCATTATTGGTAAGCTCCGATAGAGATTTCTAGTTCTCCCTTTTTGAAAAAATGAGTCTGATAGTGAAAGTTCAGTTTTGAGCGGACCCTTGATGTGTCAGCTAAATAGACGCCAATGTTATTCCTAATGTCGCATCTTTTATGTCTAAGTATTGTTGCTGGACCGAGTGTGTGACCTCGGTGAGTTCGGATAGTATGATAATAGTCGGTGGCTGCTATGACAACTAAGTTTCGTGAAGTATGGGGATCAGTACTGTTGTTATATCTTAAACCTTGTACGCATTTCTTAAAATATATTTTATCTCCAAGTATGATTGCCTGTTTCCTAATAAGTTGTTTATTTATCTGTAAGGAAGTCAAATTCGAAGCAAGCAACTTAGGATTCTGTTGATCCCATTATAAATCAGATTTTCTCCCTTCCTATTTGTGAATTTTCTATCTAAACATTGTTTCTTCCCTCGGTGATTCTATTGGGTGATTGGGGAAAACAATGCATATGAGTTGATTATTTGTCTGTGTGACAAAAGGGTCGGGTGCGATGCTACCGAATTATGTGTTGTACACTATGCAGTACTAAGACTGGTCATCTTATGTACTTGTATGGTTGCTCTCAATCATACCTACATCTTCTTCACTTTTCCTTCTTATTATATTCCCTTGATTTTGAAATTTCATTTGGTATTCTATGATAATGAATTTCTTCACTGATCTCTGTAATTAGACAGTCCTAGTTATTGAAAGTAAAATAAAAGTTGACTATCAGGAAGAATAAAAGTCCTATATCAGAATGTTATTTAAGAATAAGGGTAGCAGCGGGGGTTCAGGATCTAACGGTGGAGTTATAGCCTCGGGAAAAGTAATTCAGCGGTGGGTGAATTATTTGTAGGTGATAAGAAATCATCCTTAGAAGAATTGTTGGTTGACATTTGGATCACGGTGCCTAGTAGAGTCGGTGTTCCTGAAGCTTGACTTGAGTTACCAGTTTTATCTATGTAATTGTGGTTGATATAGTCAGGAAAGTCTTGTCGCATATCAGAGTAGTTTAGCAGTTGTAATTGAGTAGTGATGGGAAGTTAGTTAGTGGTTGTTGTATGGAAGAGCCATGCTATGGTGCTTAGTTTCTTTATATTCAGGAAGATGCCACCCAAGCAAGCTACCCAGTCTAATGAAAATAGAAGTAGTGTTGTTGTGGGTCCAATTATAAATGAAATTCTGGATTTGTTGCGCCAGCAGTAACAACAACAACAGCAGTTAATCCAACAGGTTCAACAGCAGCAACTACTGTTGCAGCAGCAACTACTGTTGCAGCAGCAACAACAAGGAGTGAACCGAGGTGATAATTTCAAATCATTCCAGAATGTTAAACCTCCTGAGTTTAGAGGTGAGCCTGATCTCGTAGCTACTGGAGCATGGATAAAAGAGATGGAGAAAGCTTTCAGCCTTGTCCGAGTAAGCGATGATTTTAAGACTGATTATGCAAGCTATTTCTTGAAAAATGAAGCGAATTACTTGTGAGAGTGAACCAGGGCGTTAGAAGGAGAAGGCCCTGTTCCATGGGCTAGGTTTACCGAGTTATTTTTGTAAAAGTATTTCCCTGAATGTGTGCGGAATCAAATGGAGATTGAGTTCTTAGAATTAAAGCAAGGTGATAGAAGTATAGCTGAGTATTAGGCTAAATTCACAGAGTTGGCTAGATTTGTACCAGACTATGTAAGCTCTGAAGCTCAGAAGGCAAAAAAGGATTCAACAAGGATCGAAGCCTGAAATTCACAACGGAGTTGTGGCATTGTAACTCAAGACATATCCTTCCGTAGTTCAGGCCGCCTTAATAATTGAGATTGATCAGAAGTTAGCCATTAGAGAAAAAAGAAGATAAGAAGCGAAAGATAAATGATGTGAAAGAAGCATTCAGTCAAGAAGGATCTAGCCAGAAGTCTCAGAAAAAAAATGGGAAGGTGTTAGGTATAAATATAACACAGAGGCTGAATGTGTTTTGGCTTAAATATTTACTTTTTGATCGACTTTGGCTTTAGCAGTTGGTTGTTTCAATGATTTGGTAAAATAGATGTTAAACATAAATAACAATGGAAATATGTAAAACAAAGATCTTCAAAACTCACTTAATTTTATATTAAAAATCAAGCAGTGTTTTACTATAAAATCTCTAAGTTCTTGGTTTAGAACTTAGCTTCTTTCTTGAGAGAGAATACAAGATTTTCTATCTGAATTCATACAACTGACTAAGGACCAGTGTTAACTTTATAACTCAGTTAACTGCTGGTTTACACAGTGTGTAATAAACATGCTATTAGCTTTTCTAAACTGTCACTTGTCATTTCTATTTATAGAAAAGCAAATCTTCCATTTCTGGCTTAGCATATCTTTAGTATCCCGTGTTCACTTTAATCTTCCTTTGTCAGTTAATCTTTACCATTGATCTTGCACATCTCTCAAGCTGTTTTTTGTAGACTTTTCAATCCATCTGTGTGAATTGTTTGTTGATTTGCAACCTTGGATATTGAACTGTTCTGCAATTCTGTACTTAGAGAAATTTCTTCACTTCGAGATCTCCAATTAACCTATAGAGAACTCGACATCTCCATAGACATGTTGGCTTGTCGATATCTCTGAAACTTCATTCTTGACTTGACTTATCGACAACTCTGAGTTCTCTAGTGAATTTTAGTTTATCGATAACTCAGAGTTCTCTAATGGACTTTGGCTTATCGATAACTCAGAGTTCTCTAATGAATGTATACTTGTCGAGATCTCTGAGTTCTCGAATGGGTATCTAACTTATCGATATCTCCAATAGCATTTCCTGAGTTCTCGATAGACAGTTCCTGAGTTCTCGATAGGTCTTTCTGAGTTCTCGATAGGTCTTTCTGAGTTCTCGAATTACTTCTCTATAACACTAATTTTGTGACTTGTAGAGATCTTGACTTAGAATGTTTTTTACCAAACAGAATAATTCAACTCCAAGCTTCTTCATAATTCTTCTGAGGCATGACCTTCTTGATCTTCTTCCAGATAGAAATCTTAGGCTTGACACTGTTTAGGGAAAAATGCTCCTGTCTGCTCCATTTACATTTTACAGACATTAAGTGTTACAAGTATAAATTACAAATTAAGGTTACAATACAACTAATCTTAGGGTTGTCAATATGACTTAGTCTTGTTATGATACAGGCATGTCTTACACAACAATCTCCCTCAATTTTTGAGAAGATTGCTTATCACAAATTCATGCCTGTGAACAAGACTAACCCCAAGTTAAAGAATGAAAATAAAACAATATAAAAGCTGATACAACACTTGTACATTGGAAATTTGACAGTTTATAATAATTAAGTAAAGACTGAGCATCTGATCCTTTTTCAATTATGTTCTTAATCTGTACAAGTATTTCTAATTCTTCTAGGATGGGGGTGTCAGTTAGAGCCTCCATTAGTTTCAGCAAATCTGGCTTAGGATAACTAGCTAACATCCCTATCCTGTATCTTGACAAAGAGCCAACTTTTACATTCAGAAATCTTCCATCCTTTGATATTCTGCTCTTGCCTGCTACCTTCAACTCTTCTGATCTTCTAATATACTCATCAATGTTATGCTCATACTTTCTCCTCTTTTCAGCTATCAAAGCTCTATGCTCATCTCTCATTTCCTCTCTGATAACCACAAATACTGCCAATACTGTTCTCCATGCCTTAGTGGCTGTATCTTTACCATTCATCAAGCTTATCACCCTTTTCAGTTCAACAATTGAGAGAGAATCCATTAGTCTATTTCCAAGCTGTTCAAAGGACCCATCACTGTAGTAGATTCTAACTTCTTTGATGTTAACAACCCAAACTCTGACAATCCTTTCAGCTAGCTATTGGAAGTAGTCTTCATCTGAATCTACAACATTTAGAGGTTGGAAATCATCTTGATCATATCTGTTCCAGATGGCCTTTTCACCAAATCCATGATCATTGAGAAATTCAGCTATCAGTTGTCTTCTTCTTTGTCTTCTTTGTCTTCTGAATCTTCTCTTGACCTTGGCTTCCTTTGGACCAACTCCAACTATTTTGAAGTGTGTTTTATGGGGTGGCTTGAATGAAGGTACATTTTTGAGTCTTTTCAGAGAATTATGGCTGTGAGTGATTTGAGTTTTGAGGAGAGAGTTTGCAGTGAGCTTGTAAAAATATTTAGGCTTAGAGGTTTGAGGTTGAGCAGTTTTTGATGAGGTTGAATGTGAAGGTTTAGCAATTGGTATTTGGATATTTAGGGTTTGGAGGGGTTGTGAGATATCATTCTTTTGTCTTTGTCTCCTTCCACCCTTCCTTTGAGTCTCATATCCACTTCTCTTCTCCTTCTCTTTCTCACTATCACTTTTTCCACCAATTGCCTTGCTAGATTGACTTGAGTTTGAGCCAAAAGGGTTTTGACCATCTTTCTTCTGCTCATCATCACCCAAGTCATCTGTGTTCATTTGAGTTTTAGGCAAATTGGCTTCAGGGTTATCAATGTATCTCCTCAGAATCTTGCTCATAGCTTCATCTTCACTAGTCTTCAATTTCTTACTTTTCAGCTCAGACTCAAGCACCAATATCAGTCTTTTGTTGGCCATGACACGGTTTTTAAGTACTTGGAAATGTTTCAGTTGCTTGGTTGTAGAGCATATATAGTGCACCCCTTTGCTTGGATGTTGATAGGCTTCTGGGAATGCAGCTTCTTGAGCCTTATTCAACTCTGCTAGTAGCATTTTCTCTTCATTGGCAATTATCCTGACCTTGTTAATCAAAATATCCACCTCGGATGCTCTTCTAGAAATTAGATAATTGAGATTGACTTGCATACATCTGTCTACACCAGAATCATTAAGATTGATCACTATCTTTTTTTCCAAGAACTGGTCCTTGACTGGGATCTGCAGCACCCTGATGTAATTGATAGTCTTTTCCAAGGTCTTTTTGTAAGTGAAGAAGTTGTTGTTGAGAGAGTTCCTTAGTCCAGTGAGCAAATTGTCAAACTCTTGTGTCATTCCTGGACCTTGGGCAGCCATAGGGAGCCTCTCTTGTTCTAGACCTTGTACTTGACTTTTGAGTTTTGATTGTGCTAACCTTGCTTCTATCTCCCCCTTAGTCTTGGTGACAGGCATGATTAGGGGAGTAGGAATCTCAAGTCTTACAGCTTCAGGCAGTGCTGGCAGTGGTATGTTGAGTTTTCCCCTAATGGCTCCCAAAGCAACTGTATTCTGCATTTGTAAATGCTTATGGGACTCCACTAGGGCCTGAATATCATGCTGTTGACTCTCAACCAATGTGGTTAGAGCTCTGACTTGTGAAGATAAATCTGAGTTGGAAGCTTGAAGTGAAGAAATTTGATCTTGAAGTTCTTTTATTTGAGGAGTAGAGATTTTGGTTGAGAAGGACCCAAAGTGTTCATCAGCAGCTTTTCTGACACCCTCCATGAGAAGAAATGAAGGCTCATACCTAGCAGTATGCATTTGATTTAGCTTGACCCTGGTATCATTTAAATTTGTGATATGAGCTTGAACTTGATCAAACAGGGCCTTGAAAGAACTCTTCATATTTGACACTTTCTTCTCTATGGAGGTCAGATTCATCCTTGACATTTGCTCAGTGAAAGATTGTAATTGATTCTTGATGTCCTTTTGAGAAGGCACAATGTCATCCATTTTTTCCTTGATCAGCTTCCGGATTTTATCTTCATGTCCAGTCAATTTTACTGCAAGGGCCTTTCCAAAGAGATGGAAAGCCTTGAGTTGAGCTTTGTGCACATCCATGATGGCATCATAGACTTCAGGAGGAGTGAGAGATTTAACATTGCTTCCCATGATAGTTATGTACTCCCTCCTGAATCTAGCCAAAACTTCATCCATTTCTGCCACATGGTCTGCCACATGGTCATCAGACAACCAGGCATCTACATTGTCATCCTCTTCAGCCTCATCTACTATCTTCTCCTTCTGTTGTTCAACCTCTTCATTGAAGCATAGCAGTATAGCTTGATAGTCCTAGTTCCCCATGTCTGAAGTGAGCAATTGCAGAGAGAGATTGGCCAAGCCTGAGATTTGATCTACCAACATGTCATCAACTATAGAAGGCTTAGCTTCCATATCTTGTAACCATTGAGCCATGACATATGGTTGGCTGGATTGAGATGTGGATGGCTGTTGAGAAATGTCCAGATTACCACCTGTGACTGAAGTCACAGTTTGACTCACAGATAAATCTGTGGTTTTGACAGTTTGTTGTTCACCACATGTAGTGGGAACCTCCATTGGAATTGGAGAGGAGTTGACTGGGTTACTGTCATGTACACTAGCCTCAAACCTTTGTGCACCTTGCAGAGCACTGTCACATAAATATAATGAACTTGCCTCTCCCATAATAGGGTCATTGGCAATTGTACTCCTAGCTTCAACTGTGAAGGAAATTTCAGCTAGGGTTTTGAGGGGAGTTGTTCCTTCTAGATGAACCTCCAATTGAATTGGAGAGGATTTAGATAGCTCTCCCTCAAGAGTACTACCCTCAAACCTATTCATCTGTGAAGATGATTGTGCATATGAAGGTCCAAGAGTGACCATGGGGTCTTTAGTAAGAACTGATGAAACCCCCATGTTTGTGATGGTGTCATCAAGGTCTACCCCAGCTAGTAGCCTCTCACCATCTAGATGTTGGTTCTGGGTGGTGAGCACAGTTTCATGAACCATGTCACTTGAGTGTTGGTGCACTTGAGAATCAGATTCAAGTGCTCTATATGATGAAGAAATTTGAGAGATGAGAGAAGTTTGCTCAGTTGTGAGTGTTGGCAGCTCCCCCTGAATGGATGAGGGAGCTTCAAATAATGTGCCCTCACTGTGTGTGCCATCCTTATTTCATCTACCATACACTCTAGGTGCAGGTTGTGCTGACTCAGTACAGGATGCATTGGGGTGAATGTTCTTTTTAATAGATACACCATGTTGAGAGAATGCATATAGTAACTGTTTACTCTCCATTTGTTCAACTGTGCCCTTTTGGGAGAACACAGAGGTGTTTTGAGTGGTCAACTCAGGTATCTTACTCTTCTTTGGTTTCTTGTCCAAGGGTGACTCTGGTTCAGTTTGAACTGTTTCACTCTCATTTACAACAACAAGGGTTGGTTCCTTTCTCTTCTTTTTACTCACTTCAGTCTTTTGAGAGACTAAAGTGGTTGGTTTGCTAACATCTAGTGGTTTAGAAGAAGGGGCTGCAGCTTTGGAAGGTCCCTGTTGGTGTGCCTGTGTTTGTGCTTCCATAGGCTCAGGAACCATAGCTGAACTAGCAAATTTAGGAGCCCTCATGTCTGGCATAGGGTAAGGATAAGTCCTGAATCTCTCCAACATAAATAGAGTGATTCTAGGAATTACACTCACCTTATTCTTTGTAGCAAGTGAGCCAAATATTATTTTGGACACTTGCTTATAATTGCCAATTCTACTACTATCAATACCAGCTAGCAAATGTATGTCATTTACTTTATGAGCTAAAGTAGACATAATAAACCTTGGCAAAAAGATTTCTTTACCTCTATTCTTCAAAGGCATAGTAAGCCTGGTAGCCAGCTCCTCCAGAATTAGAGCCCCAACATTCAGATGCCTGTTGTGAGCTATTGAGAACACCAGCTTCTGCACCACACTTGAGATGTTGTCAAAGCCAGTTTTTCTGCAAGTGAAAGCCCTCACTACAGAATCAAACACAAAGGACCATTCCTTCCTAAGGTTTGTCCTGTTCAGGCTTGCCAAGTTGATTGAGCCACTGTAGTTGATGAAGTCCATGAATTCACTCAGTTCATCTGTAGTTGCAATCTCTCCATAGTTCTCAGTTGGCAATCCCAGGGCTGTATTCACATCAGTAGCTGAAAACTCAATTTCTTGGCCTCCAATTGTGCATGTGACCACCATAGAAGTGACATTCTCTAGAACAACTGTCCTAGTTATAGCTGATATCCAAAATTTATGAAGAACGTCCAAATACAACACATGACTTGCAGTTAGAGCACCTGCAATATAAGATTCAGAAAGAAACTTCACAAACCCCTTGAAACTATCAGGGGCTTGGTTAGCATCAAGAAAATCAATAAAGTTAGTTCCCTTCTCTGGAATGATAGCTCTAACAATGTTTTGTGCCATTTTAGTGTTTAGAAGTAGTGGGTAAGAAAAAGTTTTGAGAAAGGAGCAAAAACGAGAGAGAAATCGCCTTTTGTCTGAAAGCTAGGTCACTTGAGACCTCGAAAAAGTGTAAGTACAGTGTATGTATCGAGAAGTCTGGGTATTTATAGAAAAAGTAAAATACTTATCGAGAAGTCAAATAAACGTTTGATATTAAACTTATCAAGAAGTAATTTTGAATATGGAAAAGGTACATTCGAGAAGTCAAATGACTTATCGAGAACTCTGATAAATGCCCAGTTTGTCCGAAAATGGACTAAAAAGATTCTAATTTATTTGAATTGAATCAAATTGAAATCAGAATAAATTTTCCAAAAGTATTTATCTAAAATAATTTATTGAATTAAATTATTTTAGTTCTGAGTTATTGATAAGTCTCAAAATATCCTTGTCGAGAACTCTGTGAATTAACACTATTAGAGAACTCTACATGGTCTTATCGATAAGTCATAATAGAGCTTATTGAGAAGTCATTCGAGAAGTCTGTAAATAGACTTATCGAGGACTCACTTGAGAACTCTAAAATGACTTGTCGATAAGTCATTTTGACTTATCAAGAATTCAGTTCTCTATACATTTGTGTACTGTTATTCTGTCTTGTGTTAATTTTACACATTTAAGATGTAAATTAACAACTAAGCAGTTTACTTAGAATTTGAAATATTCTAAGTTAATTTTTGAGTTTTTAAGAAAAATAAATATACAGGGATTCTGAAATATTTATAATTCATATTTCAGTTAATTTCCAATTAAATCAAACTAGGTTGATTTATTAGAAATTAATCTGCTGCAACACATTAGCTGAGTTCTTGCCTTAAGATGAAGAATTGAGCATCCCAATTTCACTCCCAAGTCTAGTGAAGGTTGCTTCATCCAAAGGTTTAGTAAAAATGTTAGCTAATTGTTTCTCTGTTGGAACAAAAATGAGCTCAATGGTACTATTTGCAGCATATTCCCTGATAAAATGGTACCTAACATCAATGTGCTTTGTTCTAGAATGATTAACTGGATTAACTACTATAGATATGGCACTAGTATTGTCACACATAATAGGAATTTTGTGTACACTAGACCATAGTCCATTAGCTGATTTCTAATCCAAAGCACCTGAGCACAACAACTTCCAGCAGCTATATATTCAGCCTCAGTTGTGGAAGTTGACACAGATTGTTGTTTCTTACTATACCAGGATACAAGTCTTTGACCAAGAAATTAACAGCTTCCACTAGTACTTTTTCTATCAACCCTGCATCCAGCAAAATCTGCATCTGTGTATCCAACAACTTCAAAACCAGTTCCCTTAGGATACCATAATCCCAAGTTTGGAGTTCCCTTTAAGTATCTAAAAATCCTTTTTACAGCCATCAAATGTGATTCGTTTGGATTGGATTGAAATCTAGCACATAGACAAGTAGCAAACATGATGTCTGGTCTACTAGAAGTCAAATAAAGCAATGATCCAATCATCCCTCTGTAGCTTGAAATATCCACACTCTTGCCTTTCTTGTCTTCATCCAACCTGGTTGCAGTAGACATTGGTGTAGATGCAGGTGAGCTATCCACCATACCAAATTTCTTCAATAAGTCATTCACATATTTGGTTTGGCTGATGAAAATACCATCATTTCTTTGACTAACTTGAAGGCCAAGGAAGTAACTCAATTCTCCCATCATGCTCATTTCATAATCACTCTGCATTAGCCTAGAGAATCTTTGACAAAGCTTTTCATTTGTAGATCCAAAGATGATTTCATCCACATAGATTTGAACTAGGATCATATCCTCACCATGCTTCTTGTAGAAGAGAGTCTTATCAATAGTACCTCTGGTAAAACCATGTTTGAGTAGAAATTCTGACAGAGTGTCATACCAGGCTCTAGGTGCCTGTTTCAATCCATATAGAACCTTGAGTAATTTGTAAACAAAGTTAGGAAATTCTGGATCTTCAAAGCCAGGTGGCTGTTGCACATAAACTTCTTCTTCTAGTTCACCATTAAGAAAAGCACTCTTGACATCCATTTGATACACGTTGAAATTTGAGTGTGCAGCAAATGCCAGAAAAATTCTTATTGCTTCTAGTCTTGCAACAGGAGCAAAAGTCTCATCATAGTCAATTCCCTCTTCTTGTGAGTAGCCTTTAGCAACCAGCCTTGCTTTGTTTCTAGTAATAATTCCATTTTCATCCATTTTGTTCCTGTACGCCCACTTAGTTCCAATTATGCTTATGTTCTTTGGTGCAGGGACTAATTTCCAAACTTTGTTTCTTTCAAACTGATTCAGCTCCTCCTGCATAGCACATATCCAATCAGGATCCAATAGGGCTTCTTCAATTTTATTGGGCTCTACTTGAGATAGAAAACATGCATGTAGGCATTAATTAGTAGTTGCACTTCTAGTTCTCACACCAGCTGAGGGATCACCAATAATAGCTTCTACTGTATGACTCTTATCCCACTTTCTAGTGTGAGTCTGTTAACTAGTGCCTTCATCATTTTCTTCAGTATTACCATGACTGTCATTTCCATTCTCTCCTTCTCCCCCTGAGTTTGTGCCATCAAATTTAGGTGTCTGAAGAGAGATTTCATTCCCATGATTTTGTTCAGAGATCTCTTCATTTGTCATTTGTTGTGCCACAATTTCATCTTCTTCATCAGAATCACTATCAATGGTTAGATTCTCAAATGCAAGGGCTTCAACATCATTTACATCAAGGCATTCCAGGCCTGGACACTTGTCGTCATCAAAAGTCACATCTGTGCTTTCCATAATTTTCTTTTGATCAATCACATAAACTTTGTAGGCTGTTCTTTCCAATGAATATCTCAGAAAAATTGCTTCAAAAACTTTAGAGTCAAATTTTCCCACATATTCAGAGTTGTCTTTCAGAATATAACACTTGCTTCCAAACACATGTAGATGCTTCACTGTAGGCTTCCTGTTAGACATGATTGAGTAAGGTGATTTTCCATGAGCTTTGTTGATGAGATATATGTTTTGAGTGTAGCATGCAGTATTAACAGCTTCTTCCCAAAAATTAGTTGGCAACTGAGCATCTTGTAGCAAGGTTCTAGCAGCTTTAACCAATGTTCTATTTTTCCTCTCAACTACTCCATTCTGTTGAGGTGTTCTAGCTGCTGAAAATTCTTGAACAATGCCTTTGCTTTTACGGAATTCACTTAATGTTGAGTTTCTGAATTCTGTTCCATTATCACTCCTCAATCTTTTCACACTAACTTTTCCTTCAGCTTGCTTCTCAATTTTCTTGATGTGCTCAATTATAATGGTTAGAGTTTCATCTTTAGAGTACATGAACTCAACCCAAGTGTATCTTGAAAAATCATCAACCATGACAAGGGCATATTTTTTCCTTAAAATGGACAAGACATTTACTGGCCCAAACAAGTCCATGTGAATAAGTTGCAGAGGTGCACTTATAGAATTCACATATTTTGACTTGTGACTTGATCTTTTCATTTTTCCTTTCTGACAAGCTTCACAAACTTCCAGTTGAGCAAATTCCAGACTAGGCATGTCTCTCACAAGCTCCTTCTTGACTAAGGTGTTGATTGCTTTGAAATTCAAGTGAGATAGCTTCTTATGCCAATCTTTCCATTTCTATTCTTCTTTTTCTTTTTGACCTGTTCAACTTTGATCTCCTTCACAGGCTCCTTAGTTTCTTGATTGGCTTTTGGTGTTTCAACAGAGATGGAAGACTGAGTTATCTCATCATTTTTCTTTTCCTTATCCTCATCAGCTATCTCATGTTTGATGATAAACTCTTCTTCACTGAAGTTCACCTCACATGCCTTGAACAAAGGTGATTCAACTTTCTTCAAAATAATTGGAACATCCTCAGTTTCAGTTATTTTCCTTTGTCACTGACATACTTGTTTTTGTTGTTCAAACCCTCATAATCAAGACCAATGGCAATGTTTGCACATGGCTTGTTCTTTTCATGATATTGGCCAATCAACTCAGAAGCATTTTTGAAGGATTTCAGCTTCACTTCATTCTTCTCCAGCCATTCTCTCAATACTGCTTCAATTTCACTTGCATACTTTAATTTGTTCTTTAAGTATGCATTTTCTTGCTTAGCAGTATCAAGCTCAACCAGCAACAATTCAGTCTCTTGTTTTTCACTCTCAAGTTTTTCATTGATCTTTTTCAATCTGCTAACTTCCTCATTTGTAGCAACCATGCTTGTATGAATGTGGAACATTTTTGTGCTCATCTTTTCAACAGTTTCCTTATATTGACTCACATTTAAATCAATTGTAGTAAGAGTTGTTACCTGTGATTTAGATGATGAAGTGTCTCCTTGCTCCAAGGCCATGAGTGCATAGTTTCCAACTTCTTCATCTTCATCATTATCTGAATCATCCCAGCTCTTGCCCTCAACGATATAAGCTTTCCCTTGTTGCTTCTTTAGAAGAGCATCATACTTTGCTTCCAATTCAAGATAGGCTTTGTCTTTCTTTGCCTTATTGGGTTTCCTACATTCTGTAGCAAAATGGCCCAACTCATCACAGTTAAAGCACCTTATGTTTGATCTATCAACAGATCCAGTTTTGTAGCCAGTTTTGCTATCAGGAGTGTACTTCCCTTTTCCTTTCCAGGTGCTGTGTTTGTTGAAGGACTATCCTTTGCTCTTGAAAAATCTTGGTTTCTTCACTCTAATGTTATAGAATTTTCTATCCAAGCAAGCCATTGATTTGTCTAGCTCATCAAGCTCATCAAGAGTGTAGAACTCATCTTCTTCATCCAATTCCAGTATGACTTGCTCTTTAGTGTCATTGACTCTTTTCTCACTTGTAAAAATTTCTGGAGTTTGGGATCTTTGCTCATCATTAGAGGTCTGGCCATCATTCACAATCAGTGCACTTGAGCCATCCATTACATATCCTTGACCAGCCCTTAATGATTTCTTTTGAATCATTTCAAGTTCATAACTTTTCAGAACCCCATAGAGCACTTTCAGTGTGATTCTACTCAAATCCCTTCCTTCTCTGATTGCACAGATCTTTTGTTCCAAATGATCAGGGAGAGTAAGCAAGAACTTCAAATTCACTTCTTCAACATCATAAAATTTATCATGAAGCTGCAAGTCATTTATCAGCTTATTAAACCTTTCAAACAGATCAGTAATACCCTCCTTTGGTTTAGCCATAAAACCCTCATACTGAGAAATCAATATCCTTCTTTGATTTGACCTAACCTCCTCAGTTCCTTCACAGAGTATCTCAATCTTTTCCCAGATCTGTTTAGCAGTGTCACAATTGACAATGTTATTATACATTACATTGTCAAGTGACTCAATTAGTATCAGTTGCAAAGCACTGTCTAGGGAAACTTTCTCTCTTTCAATATCAGTATACTCAGAGGAATCCTTGGGAGCAAAATGAGCTGGAATAACCATGTCACCATATGTGGTTTCATCAACTCTAACCATAGGAGTGAAGGGCCCATTTTTGAGGATCTGAATGTAAAGGTTATTGGCCATTCCTATAAACAACAACATTTTATTTTTCCATAAAGTGTAGTTGGCCTTATCAAAGGGAGGAATCTTGATACTACTGATTTTCTGTGTATTCATTTTTCCAAGATCTAATCTGTTTACTTTCAGATTTTGCTCTGATGCCACTTGTTAGGTATGAATATAACACAGGGGGGGTGAATGTGTTTTGGCTTAAATGTTTACTTTTTGATCGACTTTGGCTTCAGCAGTTGGTTGTTATCAATGATTTGGTAAAATAGATGTTAAACATAAATAACAATGCAAATATGTAAAACAAAGATCTTCAAAACTCACTTAATTTTATATTAAAAATCAAGCAGTGTTTTGCTACAAAATCTCTAAGTTCTTGGTTTAGAACTTAGCTTCTTTCTTGAGAGAGAATACAAGATTTTCTATCTGAATTCATACAACTGACTCAGGACCAGTGTTAACTTTATAACTCAGTTAACTGTTGGTTTATACAGTGTGTAATAAACATGCTATTAGCTTTTCTAAACTGTCACTTGTCATTTCTATTTATAGAAAAACAAATCTTCCATTTATGGCTTAGCATATCTTTAGCATCCCGTGTTCACTTTAATCTTCCTTTGCCAGTTAATCTTTACCATTGATCTTGCACATCTCTCAAGCTGCTTTTTGTAGACTTGTCAATCCAGCTGTGTGAATTGTTTGTTGATTTGCAACCTTGGATATTGAACTGTTCTGCAATTCTGTACTTAGAGAAATTTCTTCACTTCGAGATCTCCAATTAAGTTGTAGAGAACTCGACATCTCGATAGACATGTTGGCTTGTCGATATCTCTGAAACTTCATTGTTGACTTGACTTATCGACAACTCTAAGTTCTCTAGTGAATTTTGGTTTATCGATAACTCAGAGTTCTCTAATGGACTTTGGCTTATTGATAACTCAGAGTTCTCTAATGAATGTATACTTCTCGATATCTCTGAGTTCTCGAATGGGTATCTGACTTATCGATATCTCCAATACCATTTCCTGAGTTCTCGATAGATAGTTCCTGAGTTCTTGATAGGTCTTTCTGAGTTCTCGATAGGTCTTTCTGAGTTCTCGAATGACTTCTCTATAACATTAATTTTGTGACTTGTAGAGATCTTGACTTATAATGTTTTTCACCAAACAGAATTATTCAACTCCAAGCTTCTTCATAATTATTCAGAGGCATGACCTTCTTGATCTTCTTCCAGATAGAATTCTTAGGCTTGACACTGTTTAGGGAAAAATGCTCCAGTTTGCTCCATTTACATTTTACAGACATTAAGTGTTACAAGTATAAATTACAGATTAAGGTTACAATACAAATAATCTTGGGGTTGTCAATATGACTTAGTCTTGTTATGATACAGGCATGTCTTGCACAACAGAAGGAATAAGAGTAAAGAATTTAGAGAACAAAGTTTTTTCTTTCTTTAAACATGTTTAATAACACCTCAGTCAGCTCTAGCCAAATCAAGTCGGTCAAGTCGCCTATATCAGAGTGTAAGCAATGTGGTAAAAGGCACGGTGGAGTGTGTAAAGCAAATACTGAATGTTTCAGGTGTGGACATAAAGGACACTATGCGTCGGACTGTAAAGTGGAAAATCCAGGAGTTACATGTTATAAATGTGGCAAGGTAGGACATATTGCCAAACTGTAGAAGTGCTTCCCGAGAAAGCATGGGACGTAGTGCATCAAAAGGTCTGACATCCAGTACACCCAAGGCTAAGACTTATAATATGATTAAAATGTCAACTTGTTACGACCGGTATTTCTAAATCTTATCTATAATTGTGTGTTTATAATGGGGATTTAAATTATATGGAATTACAAATGTGGGTGATCTATATGTTGAGTGCCTATAAATTTAGTGTTTAATGTATTAGTTTATATAAAAAAATTTGAAAGGAAAATCTTATTATTTAGTATTTTTAAATGATAATCAAAAGTATTTCATTCTATATGAAAAATCGATTTTTAAAAATCTTTTAACAAAAATTTTCAAATTATATATCATTAAATTTCTAAAATCATAAGCTATTTTAGGATATATATTTTATGATTTATGGAATTGTATTTACATTTATAGAAATTGTTTTATATAGATTAGTAAATTTTTATAATTTATAATTTACTTAGTTACCCATGCATGCATTTTACTCCCAACACAAGAGAAGGGCAAATTTGGAAATTCCAACCCCACTAACTCATTTTTAATAAGCAAATGACCCAACTAGCCTTGCATGCAAATTTTCCAAGTTAATAATAGAAGGATAAGCTTGTCATTTCATCATCTACTAACTAAAATTGTATAAACAAAATCCAATTTTTGACTTACTTCCACACTCTTCCTACCACCAACACATCACTCCACGTTTTCTCTCTCTTCCACCCTCCCTATCTCTCTCTCTCTCTCTCTCGGCTACCCTAGCACCACCACCATACCCCCACTTTTCCTCCATCAATTCCATTGTTTTACTAAGTAAATACACTCCCCACCTCAAGACAAACACCTACATATAGTTGTTTTCATAAGTCGATTAATGTTTCTACTTGCATGTCATAGTTTTAACTAGATTTCAAATTATAATCTTGATTCTTATGGATCTATGGTTGTATTATTGAGAGAACTACAAGTAATGGTGAAATGTCAAGTCATGAGAGTGAAACTCTTATTTATATGGTCATTTCCCTTCCATTTCATTTGACATGACCATAAGGGAGCCGAATGAATGGTTCTTAATGGTGACTTGGTTGTATTTTACTTGTTAAATGCTTGATACTTGAAATCTAGAAGAAACATTTTGTATGAGTTATTGCATGTTAACTTATGAACTTGAATAGTAAGGTTTCATTAATGCATGTTAGTTTTATCGCTGGATTTTGCTACTATAAAGGTTGTCATGATTTTATATATTCGAAACTACACATTTATGTGCTAACTTTGGTTTATTCGAGTTATAATGCTTGTGATGAGTTAGTATTTCGTTATTTGATTTGATATGATGAGTATAATGGATATATTTGATGAACTAATGAGGTTTTATGCATTTATATTTCGAATTTTTGAGTTATTATCAAGGTTATATTTGAAAGTTTGATATGAATTACTAAAGGTTGTGTTTTGGTATTTCATGGTTATAATGCACCTAGGTAAGGATGATCTCCACTTATTGAGAGTGTCTTTAGGAGTATTAGGTCAGTAGTAACCTTGGTCTATGATTAGGATTGGTTGTGATTGATGGTTGGTTTAGTTGATCAATAATAATCATGGTGGAAGGGAGTAACTAAATTCTGTAGATTTTCAGTTTGGTAACATGAGGTTTAGGGTGAGATATGACCTTGTCATTTTAATGCATTTTGAGGCCCAAGCCACCAGAAGCTAGTACTAGGAGTATATTTCAGATTTTAGATGCTAGTTAGAAGTTTGTAGGTTGTTTGGTTAGGTGCGCGAGTGAAAATGCTAAATCTGTCCAGCAGGGGACAGTTTGCCTGCAACTTAGAAATGAGGAGGTTTGACCATGTCATGGGTAGGCCCTCACTAGGCCTTGGTTGACCCTAGTTAGAGAGAGTGTTAGAGGTGTTTTTCCAGCCATAGTTCATAGGAATTGAGTTATAATCATGTGTCAGAAGTTAGTGCAAGACAGGACACTTTTCTGTCTAGAAAATAGGGGAACCATGGACTTTAAGCTTAGGCCTAGGGAGGCCCAAGCTAGTCCTTTGAGTCACACCAAGTTTGGGAGTTACCTTATGATCAGAAAAGTCTAGTGTAGAAGTTTGGGAGGTAAACTTGAGGTGTAAGGGTGTCAACTGTACTCAAGAACCCATTGATGTCATCCTGAAATCACTATAATGAGCACATTCACTTAACATTTAGTTTTAGAACACTTATGAGTGAGGCCTAGGTTGACCATCATAATTGTAAGATATTATGAGGTCAGTAGAGTGTAGGGCCTAGGTCAGGGTCAATAGGAACTTGATGGTTTAGGAAAGGCACTTCGAGTAATGAGGTCAATATTAGGAGTTTTGACTAGTTTAGCATAACTAAGTGAAGTGACTTGAGTAAGTGGATTGAGATCATCCAAGCCTAGTGATCCAAGATAATGTGTTGATATATTATTATGTATTTAAATGTTTTATGTGAGCATATGTGGCTATGTGAACTATTAAGCTTATAAGGTAATTGTAAGCATGTTTGTGTATATAGGCCTAAGTTCAAATGCGCATAATTTTGGTTTATAATTAGGTTGAGTTGGTGAGAATATATTATAATGAGGTTATTATTATTTTTGTGTAGGCTCTCGATACGAGGGTAAACTTGCCATTAAAGTCGAGTAAAGCTCCCAGTTGCTCCCACCTGTCAGTCAAGTCAAGCCTTTCTCAAGGCAAGTGTTTCAACCTACCTTTTTTTGTTTACACTACAAGTGTGTGCTAACCCAGCTTTTATATATGATGCAAGTATTCTAATTTACTTTGATATACATATATACATAATCCAAGTGTTTTCAAATCTATCTTTCATATTATATGCAAGTGCCATGAACCTTCAAGTATCTATTGCAAGTAGTTTAACTTTACTTGAAGATTGTTATGCAAGTAACTCAAAACTCATACCATGCTAGTATACCAAAGTAATTGTGATGCTGGACCCCGTATAAGTTATACTCAATAACCTTATCTTAACACATTAAAGTCAATTATTCCTTAAAGTTGTTCATGATTGCTTGATAACTCTATTCTTACCCCTAAACCATGATACCCTGTTATACTTTGAACTGATGCTTACCTTCTTTATATTTTAATACCTATGTCTTATCTGGAATCACTACATTGAACCTATTTTGACCTAGTTCTTTTATACTATTCAATAACTTTGTTAAACTTCATTACCAAATCCTTAAAAATCCTGTTTATTATTGTAATCTCTTTAAACATCAAAATTGTTGATCTATCTAAAGCCCAACCCTACGTAGTTACAACTAACAACTTTAGTTCCTGCACCCTGAGTTAATGTCATGAACTCAATGTAACCCTGATTATTTGGTTAATACCCTTATATTTAGTGATCAGATCCCTTGTGAATAGAAACTTTGCAATCCCATTTGATAAGATATCAGTCTAGTTGATCACGACCATAAAATTTATTGAACCTATTCCATGTGCCTCGAAGTTGATCTAGAACCCTTGATAAAGATGTTCACTATTTAAGAATTTAACCATCACTTGGCATCAGTTAATAAAAGAAAAGTTAAAAAGTGGATTTTCAGTCCCAAGGGGGACGAATATTTTCTTTATATAATCGATCTGGACTGAGATGCAAGTCCTTTCTGCTCTTAATTTATAGGCTTAAAAGTTGCCTAGGGATCCCATTAATGTTCTAGAACCCAGCGAGGTTCGGGATTACTTCGCAGTTGATCACCTACTGTAATCCGTAGCGTCATAAAATGGATTTTGATAAAGAAATGGTTTTTATTTATTTAGTTACAAATAAATGATGCCATCACCCTGAAATTTTATCTCTTGTTACTATTTTATTGAATCATTCACTTCCATTGTTATTCTTTCATTCTTGTTTATGTATTATATAGCACTTGTTGAGCATTTTGCTCACTACTTGCTTTCACCCTGATATTTCAGCTAACAGATATGGTTAGATTCAAGTAGACCGCCCGTAAGACTTGTGATGCTGATTCATATGTTTGAGCTCAGATAGTATATTGATCGTTTTGTGTGAGGACTCGATATTGAAATCAGGTTGTAATAGTTAATAGTGTTGGGCTGTTCCAAACCCTAAACTGTAAGATCTTGGTTTCAGATGTATTTATTTCCTTTTGATAACTATTGTGATTATTCGTATAGTTTCTTTTGTTAAATATGGGGTGTGACTGGTTTGGTGTCAGAGCCACGGTTTAGAGTCCCTGGACAGCCCAAATAGGTTATGGATATATACATATGTTATGGAATATTATGTGAGAGTGTGAGTATAGGTTAATCGAATCCATCATTAATAATCCTCTACTATTTATGCAATGTTTGGCAGTAAATGGCGCATTCCTCATCATCCTCTGAACCGTCTGACACAATTGCTTTTTCCGTGTATGCCGAGTTGAGGCGTGAGTTTGATAGGCTTCAGGGCAAGTACGATCGACTGTTAGAGCGATTGAAGAATGTGTATCCGGACAGCCAAAGTTTTGGAGGAAAGCCTAAGGAGTAGATGACTGCGAGGCTTGAGACTTTGGTTCAGTACGTTAACACTAAGCTTGATGAGATGCCACCGCACCGAGACCGTACCGGCCAGTATACTATCCAGATGATTGCGGACGAGCTCCAGTGTATTATGAAGAAGCTTCGTGAGGAGGAGACTACCAAACCCCGTTCTGATAGAGTTGAGCCTTAGTTCTTTCCATTATCTACTTTTCATGTTCTTGTGTTGTTGGACTTTGTAGAATTCATTGTTGTTTTCCTTTAATTAAGCATTTTATCCCTAGATTCAGACTCTATTTTGATCTTGATGTACCTTGACCTTAATTTTGATAATTATGTACTATCATTCTATTTGTTTTCAATTGTTCTTACGCCTTTATATGCATCACCCTTATTGTTTAATTTGAAACCCAATCGTATATGTGAATTTAATGACTTGTGACACTCTAACCTTGAATTATTTGTATTGTTCATACCTGTTTTGATATAACCTTTATTTCAAAATCATGCCACCTAAAAGGAAGAACCCAGAAACAACTTCTACCACAGATCCTAATATTCTTCGGTTGCTGAAAACCTTACAATAGCAAACAAATGCTATAGCTCAACAACAAAGAACTCTTCAACAACAATTTGAAAACCAAGATAACCATGAACCACACCAACCACCTGATCCACCAGTACCACCTCGACAAGTTATCACTTTCAAAGCTTTTCAAAATTTGAATCCACCTGCATTTTATGACACCACTGATCCAGTAATAGCTAATACATGGATTAAGGAAATGGAAAGAGCTTTTGAATTGGTTCAGCTAGGAGAAGATCACAAGACGCCATATGCTACTTAATTTCTGAAAGGTGAAGTCATCGATTGGTGGGATTCAGTGAAAGCTATGGAGGAAAATCAGCCGGTTTCTTGGGAAAGGTTTAAGAGGTTATTTCTGGAAAAGTATTACCCTAAGTACATGCAGAATCAGATGGAGTTTAAATTTATTGAATTGAACCAAGGAAGTATGTCTGTATTGGAGTATGAGAAGAAGTTTACAGAGCTATCAAGGTTTGTGATGAAGTATGTGAACACTGAGGAGGAGAAAACAAAGAGATTCCAACAAGGATTAGAGCCTTGGATCAGAGATAGAGTGGCTATGTTTGAGCTTGATACTTATGCTGGAGTAGTACAGAAAGCTGCTTTGATTGAGAGTAATAAGATGCAGTCAAGGAAAGAAAAGGATAACAAGAAGAGAAAGGTTCCATTTCATGGAGAGAAGTCTGAAGCTGGAAGCTCACAAGAAAGGAGTGTGAAAAGGATTGGATTCCACAAAGGTGGAAATTTTCAGAAGAAGAGAAATTTGAATGAGAGACAAGATCCTAAGAGTCAAGCCAAGGACAAGTTGGAGAAAATAGATTTTAGAGATCAGAGTGCAAGCATTGTGGAAAAAGACACTCAGGATTGTGTAATAAGCTGAACATGACATGCTATAGATGCAACCAGAAGGGACACTTGGCTAATGAGTGTAAGGTACCGAAGCCGGGAGTTATACGCTATAAGTGTGGAAAGACTGGACATATAGCTAGGGAATGCAAGTCAACTGGACCAGTAAAGACTTTGATGAATATGGCAAGTACTAGTGCAAGCATGCCAGCTGAAGTATTGGCATTACCTCCACCATCTACAACAACTCCACAAGCAAGAGCAAGGAAATTTGATTTAAAGATGAAGGACGCTGTTCAGAATTCTTAGGTGATAGCAGGTAAACTTTTAATGAATAATTTTGAAGCTAAGGTATTAATTGATTCTGGAGCTACGAGATCTTTTATATCAGAAACTTTTGTTGATAAACTTCAATGTGTTAAAATGACTTTGAACGAGGTAATAAATGTGGTAATTGCGAATCAAGAGAAGATTCCTGTGAGTCAATTCTGTCCTAAGTGTGAGATTGATATTTCGGGATATAAATTTTTAGCAGACTTGATACTTTTCAAGTTAGGGGAGTTTGATATATTCTTAGGCATGGATTGGTTATGAGAGAATAACGCTCAGATAAATTGTAAATATAAGAAAGTGTATTTAAAGACGGAGAATGGAGAGAAGGCGGTATTTAAGGGCCAGAGGCAAGAGCGACCGTTTCTTACAATCGTCTAGGCTAAGAAATTGCTTAGGAAAGGTTGTGAATCGTTCCTAGCCTATGTCGTAGATTTAGAAAGAGAGAACCCTAGCATAGACTATATTCCCGTAGTTAACGAATTTCCAGATGTGTTTCTAGAGGAACTACCAGGTTTACCTCCATATCGACAAATTGAGTTTGAGGTCAACCTTGCTCCAGGCACGGAACCTATTTTAAAGGCACCTTATAGGATGGCACCAGCAGAAATGAAAGAGTTGGCGAGCCAGCTACAAGAATTGTTGGACAAAGGAGTGATACGGCCAAGTACGTCGCCATGGGGAACACCTGTTCTATTTGTAAAGAAGAAAGATGGAAGGATGAGATTATGTATAGACTATCGGGAGTTGAATAAGATGACGATTAAGAACCGTTACCCGCTACCAAGGATAGACGATTTATTTGATCAATTGAAAGGAGCTAAGTGCTCTTCCAAGATTGATTTAAGATTAGGATACCATCAATTGAAAATCAAAGCAGACGATATCCCGAAGACAGCATTTAGGACAAGATACGGACATTATGAATTCTTAGTGATGCCTTTTGGGTTGACTAATGCCCCTGCAGTATTTATGGATCTGATGAATCGGGTATTTAAAAAGTAGTTTGACAAGTTTGTAGTGGTATTCATTTATGATATTCTTATATATTCAAAGTCAGAAGAAGAACATATGCAGCATCTATGGATAATATTGGAGATACTCCGACAAGAGAAGTTGTATGCCAAGTTTTCTAAATGTGAGTTCTGGTTAAAGGAAGTTCAATTTTTGGGACATGTTATTGGAAGTGAAGGAGTTAAAGTGGATTCGGAAAAGATTGAGGCAATTATGAGTTGGGAGAGACCAAAGACACCTACGGAAGTGCGAAGTTTTCTAGGATTGGCGGGATATTATAGAAGATTTGTTAAAGATTTCTCAAAAATCGCCACGCCATTGACTAAGTTGACTAGGAAGAATCAGAAATTTGAATGGTATGCAGAATATGATGATAGTTTTCAAGAATTGAAATAGAGGTTGGATATAACTCCGGTGTTAGTATTACCAGACAATCAAGGAGACTTTGTGATTTTCAGTGATGCTTCACATAAAAGTCTGGGTTGTTTGCTAATGCAACACAACAAAGTAATTGCATATGCATCAAGATAGCTAAAAACCACATGAATTAAAGTATCCTACACATGACTTGGAATTAGCAGCTATAGTATTTTCACTTAAGATTTGGAGACATTACCTTTATGAAAAAAGGTGTGAGATCTACACGGATCACAAGAGTTTAAAGTATATTTTCACTCAGAAGGAGCTCAACATGAGGCAAAGGAGATGGTGGAGTTGATTAAGGACTATGATTACTCGATAAATTATCATCCGGGAAAGGCGAACGTGGCAGCTGATGCTTTGAGTAGGAAAGAGAGGTTGAATATGGTAGCAATACCAAAGGAATTATCTGAAGAAATTAAGATATTTGAATTAGAACTTTGTGTTTACGGAAAAGTTGAAGAGATTTGTCATACTATGACTTTTTAGCCAACATTGTTGGAAAAGATAAAGAAATGTCCGAAAGAAGTGATGAAACAGGAGAATAATCATCTGACCGGAGAAGAGATTTGAACTCAAAGGGATGAGCAAGGTATACTAAGGTTTTCCTCAAGAATTTGGATTCCTCACGTGATTGAATTGAAGAATGAGATATTGCAAGAAGCTCACAATTCTAGATTTTCAATCCATCCGGGAAGCACCAAGATATACCAGGACTTAAAGTAGAACTTTTGGTGGCCAAATATGAAGCGAGAAGTCACAGAATGGGTTGCGAAGTGTTATACTTGTCAGAAAGTGAAATGGGAAAACATTGCCATCAAACACCAAGCGGATTAATTCAGCCCTTAAAGATTCCAGAATGAAAGTGGGAAAACATTGCTATGGACTTTATAGTAGGATTACCATGAATGAAATCCGGAAATGACGCTATATGTGTTATAGTTGATCGCCTTACGAAGTCGGCATATTTTCTTCCAATTAATGAGAAGTCTTCATTGGACAAATTGGTCCATCTGTATGTGCGTGAAATTGTATTACGACATAGTGTGCCTGTATTGATAGTTTCGGATAGAGATCCACGATTTAACTCGAGATTCTGGAAGTAATTTCAAGAAATTCTTGGCACAAAGTTAAACATGAGTACGGCGTATCATCCGCAGACTGATGGTCAAAGCGAAAGGATAATTTAAACAATTGAAGATATGTTGCGTAGTTGTGTGACTGATTTTGCGGGAAGTTGGGACGACCACTTGCCATTGGTAGAATTCTCCTATAACAACAGCTATCACTCCAGTTTTGGCATGCCACCATATGAAGCTTTATACGGACGAAAGTGCAGATCACCAACCTGCTGGGATGAAGTGGGAGAAGGAAAGATTCTAGGCCTGGAACTGGTGTAATAAATGCATGAGACAGTCAAATTGATTCAGAAGAGATTACTTGTTGCTCAAGATACGCAAAGAAAGTATGCGGACCCGGCACGTAAGGATATCAGATTCCAAGTAGGTGAAGCCGTATTGCTGAAGGTATCACCGTGGAAAGGATTGTCTAGATTTGGCAAGAAAGGGAAGTTAGCACCTAGATATATTGGTCCTTTTGAAATTCTGAGTCAAGTAGGGAAGGCGGCCTATGAATTAGCTTTGTCGCCTCAGTATCAGCATGTGCATAATGTGTTTCATGTGTCATTGCTTAAGAAGTATAATCCTGATGTCAACCATGTGATAGAGTATGAACCTATAGAGATTCAGGCAGACCTGTCATTTATGGAGCAACCTGTCAAAATACTTGACTAGCAAGTAAAGAGTCTTAGAAACAAGTTGGTCAAGTTGGTAAGAGTACTTTGGAGAAATCCCAAGGTTGAAGAATCAACGTGGGAACTAGAGTCAGATATGCGTAGCCGGTATCCTCACTTATTCTCCTAGATTCTGAGGACAGAATCCTTTAAGGGGGAGAGGATGTTACGACCGGTATTTCTAAATCTTATCTATAATTGTGTGTTTATAATGGGGATTTAAATTATGTGGAATTACAAGTGTGGGTGATCTATATGTTGAGTGCCTATAAATTAAGTGTTTAATGTATTAGTTTATATAAAAAAAAATTGAAAGGAAAATCTTATAATTTATCAAAAGTATTTCATTCTATATGAAAAAATGATTTTTAAAAATCTTTTAACAAAAATTTTTAAATTATATATCATTAAATTTCTAAAATCATAAGCTATTTTAGGATATATATTTTGTGATTTATGGAAGTGTATTTATATTTATAGAAATTGTTTTATATAGATTAGTTAATTTTTTTTAATTTGCAATTTACTTAGTTACCCATGCATGCATTTTACTCCCAACACAAGATAAGAGAAAATTTGGAAATTCCAACCCCACTAGCTCATTTTTAATAAGCAAATGACCCAACTAGCCTTGCATGCAAATTTTCCAAGTTAATAATAGAAGGATAAGCTTGTCATTTCATCATCCACTAACTAAAATAGCATAAACAAAATCCAATTTTTGACTTACTTCCACACTCTTCCTACCACCAACACATCACTCCAAGTTTTCTCTCTCTTCCAGCCTCCCAATCTCTCTCTCTCTCCGCTGCCCTAGCACCACCACCGTACCCCCACTTTTCCTCCATCAATTCCATTGTTTTACTAAGTAAATACACTCCCCACCTCAAGACAAACACCTACATATAGTTGTTTTCATAAGTCGATTAATGTTTCTACTTGCATGTCATAGTTTTAACTAGAACTCAAAGTATAATCTTGACTCTTATGGATCTAAGATTGTATTATTGAGGTAACTACAAGGAATGGTGAATGCCAAGTCATGAGAGTGAAACTCTTGTTTATATGGTCATTTCCCTTCCATTTCAATCGGCCATGACCATAAGGGAGCCGAATGAATGGTTCTTAATGGTGACTTGGTTGTATTTTACTAGTTAAATGCTTGATACTTGAAATCTAGGAGAAACATTTTATATGAGTCATTGCGTGTTAACTTATGAACTTGAATAGTAAGGTTTCATTAATGCATGTTAGTTTTATCGCTGGATTTTGCTACTATAAAGGTTGTCATGATTTTATATATTCGAAACTACACATTTATGTGCTAACTTTGGTTTATTCGAGTTATAATGCTTGTGATGAGTTATTATTTCATTATTTGATTTGATATGATGAGTATAATGGATATATTTGATGAACTAATGAGGTTTTATGCATTTATATTTCGAAGTTTTGAGTAATTATCAAGGTTATATTCGAAAGTTTGATATGAATTACTAAGGGTTGTGTTTTGGTATTTCATGGTTATAATGCTACCTAGGTAAGGATGATCTCCACTGATTGAGAGTGTGTTTAGGAGTTTTAGGCCAGTAGTAATCTTGGTCTATAATTAGGATTGGTTGTGGTTGATGGTTGGTTTAGTTGGTCAATGAAAATCATGGTGGAAGGTAGTAACTAAATTCTGCAGATTTTCAGTTTGGTAACATGGGGTTTAGGGTGAGATATGACCTTGTCATTGTAATGAATTTTGAGGCCCAAGCCACCAGAAGCTAGTGCTAGGAGTATATTTCAGATTTTAGATGCTAGTTAGAAGTTTATAGGTTGTTTGGTTAGGTGCACGAGTCTAAATCTGTCCAGTAGGGGACAATTTGACTGTAACTTAGAAATTAGGAGTTTTGACCATGTCATGGGTAGGCCCTCACTAGGAATTGGTTGGCCCTAGTTAGAGGGAGTGTCGGAGGTGTTTTTCCAGCCATAGTTCATAGGAATTGAGTTATAATCATGTGTCACAAGTTAGTGCAAGACATGACACTTTTCTGTCTAGAAAACAGGGGAACCATGGACTTTAAGCTTAGGCCTAGGGAGGCCCAAGCTAGTCCTTTGAGTCACACCAAGTTTGGGAGTTACGTTATGATCAGAAGAGTCTAGTGTAGAAGTTTGGGTGGTAAACTTGAGGTGTAAGGGTGTCAACTGTACTCAAGAACCCATTGATGTCATCCTGAAATCACTATAATGAGAACATTCACTTAACATTTAGTTTTATAGCACTTATGAGTGAGGCCTAGGTTGACCATCATAGTTGTTAGATAGTATAAGGTCAGTAGAGTGTAGGGCCTAGGTCAGGGTCAATAGAAACTTGGTGGTTTAGGAAAGGCACTTCGAGTAATGAGGTCAATATTAGGAGTTTTGACTAGTTTAGCATAACTAAGTGACTTGAGTAAGTGGAGTGAGGTCATCCAAGCCTAGTGATGCAAGATAATGTGTTGATATATTATTATGTACTTAAATGTGTTATGTGAGCATATGTGGCTATGTGAACTATTATGCTTATAAGGTAACTGTAAGCATGTTTGTGTATATAGGCCTAAGTGCCAATGTGCTTAATTTTGGTTTATAATTAGGTTGAGTTGGTGAGAATATATTATAATGAGGTTATTGTTATTTTTGTGTAGGCTCTCGAGACGAGGGTAAACTTGCCATTAAAGTCGAGTAAAGCTCCCAATTGCTCCCACTTGCCAGTCAAGTCAAGCCTTTCTCAAGGCAAGTGTTTCAACCTACTTTTTTTTGTTTACACTACAAGTGTGTGCTAACCCAGCTTTTATATATGATGCAAGTATTCTAATTCACTTTGATATACATATATACATGATCCAAGTGTTTTCAAATCTATCTTTCGTATTATATGCAAGTGCCATGAACCCTTAAGTATCTATTGCAAGTAGTTACTTGAAGATTGTTATGTAAGTAACTCAAAACTCATACAATGCTAGTATACCAAAGTAATTGTGATGCTGAACCCTGTATAAGTTATACTCAATAACCTTATCTTAACACATAAAAGTCAGTTATTCCTTAAAGTTGTTCATGATTGCTTGATAACTCTATTCTTACCCCTAAACCATGATATCCTGTAATACTTTGAACTGATGATTACCTTCTTTATATTTTAATACCTATGTCTTATCTGGAATCACTACATTGAACCTATTTTGACCTAGTTCTTTTATACTATTCAATAACCCTGTTAAACTTCATTACCAAATCCTTAAAAATCATGTTTATTATTGTAATCTCTTTAAACATCAAAATTGTTGATCTATCTAAAGCCCAACCCTATGTAGTTACAACTAACAACTTTAGTTCTTGCACCCTGAGTTAATGTCATGAACTCAATGTAACCGAGATTATTTGGTTAATACCCTTATGTTTAGTGATCAGATCCCTTTGAATAGAAACTTTGCAATCCCATTTGATAAGATATCAGTCTAGTTGATCACGACCTTAAAATTTTTTGAACCTATTCCATGTGCCTCGAAGTTGATCTAGAACCCTTGATAAAGATGTTCACTATTTAAGAATTTAACCGTCACTTGGCATCAATTAATAAAATGAAAAGTTAAAAAGTGGATTTTCAGTCCCAAAGGGGGACAAATGTTTTCTTTAAATAGTGGATCTGGGCTGAGACGCAAGTCCTTTCCGCTCTTAATTTACAGGCTTAAAAGTTGCCTAGGGATCCCATTAATGTTCTAGACCCCAGCGAGATTCGAGATTACTTTGTGGTTGATCACCGGCTGTAATCCGTAGCGTCATAAAATGGTTTTTGATAAAGAAATGGTTTATAATTATTTTGTTACAAATAAATGATGCCATCACCCAGAAAGTTTATCTCTTGTTACTATATTGTTGAATCATTCACTTCCATTGTTATTCTTTCATTCTTGTTTATGTATTATATAACACTTATTGAGCATTTGGCTCACTACTTGCTTTCACCCGGATATTTTAGCTAGTAGATATGGTTAGATTCAAGCAGACCTCCTGTAAGACTTGTGATGCCGATTCGTATGTTCGAGCTCAGGTAGTATAGTGATCGTTTTGTGTGAGGACTCAATATTGAAATCAGGTTGTAATAGTTAATAGTGTTGGGCTGTTCCAAACCCTAAACTGTAAAGTTCTTGGTTTCAGATGTATTTATTTCCTTTTGATAACTATTGTGATTATTCGTATAGTTTATTTTGTTAAATATGGGGTGTGTCACAACTGCTCCAAACCCTAATACGGAACCAGGTACCTCCTTTCTTAATTTCATGCCTGTTAAAGTATTATGTGGCAATGGAGTGTCTAAGATAATTATATATGGATAGAATAGAGCTAATGTTGAAATATTTAAATGAACCTTTAATTATAGAAATGGTTGATCGAAGTAAATTTCCTGTAAATCAGAACTGTCCTAAATACCTTATAAAAATCTTAGAATTTTTTTACGTCTGACCTATTACCTTTCGAGTTAAAAGAGATTTATATAATCCTGGTAGCGGATTGGGTGCTTGTTATAGGGCAATGATTGATTACCATAAGAAGCAAATAGTAATAGTATCGGAAGCTAATACTAGGATGAGTATCCGAGGACATAAGTAAGAATGTAAGGCACAACTAGCGCATGTCGTGGATATCAAGAAGGAAGCACCTAAGTTTGAAGGAATCCAGAAAGCAAGTGAAGTCCGAAAGGTTTTACCGGATGACTTACTAGGATTAACTCGAAGCGTGAGATGGAATCTCTCGTTGGTTACTGTACAGATTCGGTATGGTGTCAAAAGCCCCGTATCATATGGCCAGTAGGAATCAAGTAGTTAGTAAGGAAACATCAGGACTGTGGGATGAGGGAATTATTAGGCAAGGTATATTCCGTGTTGTGCGCTAAAATACGTTATAGAAAAGAAGAAAATGATGGATGTTTGCAGTTATGTACTGATTATCAGAAGATTGAAAAGTTGACAAATAGAAATAAGTGACCATTGCATAAAATTGATTATTTATATGATTCAATTAAAGGAACGTGTTGATTTTTGAAGGATGACCTAAGATCAGGCTACCGTCAGCTAAAGATAAGCTTGGGGTCATACTAAAGACTGTGTTTAGAGTGAGGTATGGACATTATGAGTTCTGATAATATTATTGGGATTAACAAATGCACCAATCGCGTTTAAAGGTTTACTGAACAGAGTGTATAAGGAGTACTTGTTTAAGTGTAATTGTATTTATTGATAACATCCTCAACTATTTAATATTTAGAGAATCCATATAGAACGTCCAAGGATTTCCCTACGAAGGTTTAAAAGGGAGCAATTGTATGTTAAGATTTCAAGGTATAAATTTTGGTTGAGATTACCCAAAGATTATGGTTATCCTATTAACGATCACTCAAACAAATCCAGTGTAGTAAAAGATATGTGATTAAGATCACTAAGGAGTTAGTAAAAGAATTAGAAAGAGTTGAAGTTGAAGTTTGAGTACCCGAAAGTGATAAGGAACTATTGTATGAAGTTCATTTTTAGTCTAAGCTAATTGAAAAGATAAGGGAATTGTTAGGCCTTGGGCTAGTCACTAGATTATGAATATGAAGTATTGAGTCGAAAAAAAAGTTAAAATCAACTCATAGTATACAAAGAGCGAATGCAGATTCGTATCTGAAGGCTATAGAGATAAAAGTTGAAGCATTAGTACTGCTGAAGGTTTCGCCTTGAAAAGGGATGATGAGATTTGGGCATAAAAGTGAGCTAAGCCCTAGGAATATTGGATCATTTGAGGTATTGAAAGAAACAGGTTAAGTCGCCTATGAGCTAGCGCTGTTATCACAGCTGCAGCACACTCATATTGTGTTTTATGTCTTTGTGTCAAAGAAATATATTCCCGATTTAAATCAAGACATTGTATATGAACTAATCTAGCTCCTAGATCGTGAAATTAAGACATCGGGAATAAGTTTATTCCTATAGTGAATAATCAGAGTCAGATATGCTTGACAATTATCCTCACATGTTTAGTTAAATCAGATTCTGAGGACATAATCTCTTTACGGGGTAAGGATATAACGACTCGTATATTTTTGTACTATTTAAATGTGTAATTATTAAATAGTTAAATGAATAAAATATGTGTATGGGTTCTGTCAGCAGGTTATTACTTTGTTATTATTTATATTTGAATACTGGTGTATGAGATTGAATTGTGTAGTTAATTATTGGGTTGTATTATTTTTTTCGCTTTTAAAAGTGATTTTAGTGCAGTTTTATCTTTCATAAACATCTGGGTTATCCCTAAAATTATTTTTTTGATTTTATAAATTCAATAATTATTTTTAGGATTTAATAAATTTTAGGAATCAATATTTCATTAATTATTTAGCCCTGAATGATTTTCTGATTGTATTTTAATGTAAATTCTATATTAAATAAAAAATACTTCTATGAAACTCATATTTTATAAAATTTATAATATTCCAAGAATTTTTAAAATTATTTTGGAAATTTTTGGGATTAAATTCACTCGCGCGATGTTTTGTTTAATCATTAAATGCGGGTACAAGTTGCATTTTAAAAATGCTTTAAAAATTATGAAAATTTTATTTTATTAGTTTCGGGTTCTTTTAGAAATTTTAAAACTATTTTCTAAAGATTTCGGGTTATCTTTACCCATAGATTACTCGTTAAACCATTAATTTCGGTGTTAGATCGGGTTAGCAAGTAGATAATGATTATAGTTCTTATCCATTCAGTACCCTTTTTTCCTTTTATTCCCTGTTCTTTTCAACACAACCGCATCTCTCTCTCTCTCTCTCTCTCTCTCTCTCTCTCTCTCTCTCTCTCTCTCTCTCTCTCTCTCTCTCTCTCTCTCTCTCTCTCTCTCTCTCTCTCTCTCTCTCTCGCAAACGATCTCTCCTCCCCTCTCTCGCGCTGCTCATAAATCTCCTAGCTTCACTCTCTCGATTTCCCCCTCTTTTCCCTCTCTTTTTCCGGTTAGTTGCCATCCCGTTTTTCGGCGAACCGCCATTGGTCATCCCTGTTAGTTTTCGCGGCTTGGCTTTCTGGTATCCTGTTGTTCATTTCGTGAATTGTTCCTTAAAGCTGTGTATATATCTGTGTATACGCATGTGTGTGTTGTGTGTGTTGTGTGTGTGAGTGTATATATTTGTGTGTATAGAAGTGGTGCGGGTGTTGCCTTGCCTTGTTGCTGTCTGATGATTTCTTTCCGGCCGCCGCTGGATTCTTTTCGGCTAGGTGGCCCGTGGCTGTGTCGATGATTTTATTGTTGTTTTGGTTGGGGATTGTTTTTATTTTAATTCCCTGCATAAAATTATTTAATTGATTTTCTTTGTGAAATAATAAATAAATATTGTATGGGAAATTAATGTTTAATCGATGAAATTTATTTGGAAACCCGACACGTGTGGGGCACCGATAAATTTTACCGCCATCGACGGTAAACTTCGGTGAGTCGCTGGTGGACTGTGATGATATTTCTGAGTCCTACGAATAAAAATATAAAAATACGAATAAAAATATAAAAATACAAATAAAAATATAAAAATACGGATAATAATAATTAATTGTTTTGAATCGGAGGTTGGGATTTGTGGAATTGAATTGTGGTGATTGTTGTTGTGATTTGACGTCAAATTGCTTTGACGGGTTAGTCTGAAAAATAAAAGAAGTTCTGCCCGATTTCCGGGAAATCAAATTACGGAAACACGGGCATATGTGGCTATGTGAGCATATGTGGTTATGTGAACTATGTGAACTATTATGCTTATAAGGTAATTGTAAGCATGTTTGTGTATATAGGCCTAAGTGCCAATGTGCTTAATTTCGGTTATAATTAGGTTGAGTTGGTGAGAATATATTATAATGAGGTTATTATTATTTTTGTGTAGGCTCTCGAGACGAGGGTAAAATTGCCATTAAAGTAGAGTAAAGCTCCCAGTTGCTTCCACCTGCCAGTCAAGTCAAGCCTTTCTCAAGGCAAGTGTTTCAACCTACCTTTTTTTGTTTACACTACAAGTGCGTGCTAACCCAGCTTTTATATATGATGCAAGTATTCTAATTCACTTTGATATACATATATATGTTATTCCCAGTGGACTAACAATGAGATTTACAGAAGGGGGGTTGAATGTAAATCTCAAAACTTTTTCAAGTTTTGAGCAGTTTCTAAGGCTAAGTGTTTTAGTGAGCAAATGTGTGTGAATTGCTTGAAGCTAATGCATACAGATATATATTCAAACACAAATGTAAAGAACACAGAGAACTTAAAAACTTTTCTGGTGGATTTGTTGTTCCACCACAGATGTGTTATTTCAGAAAATCTGTGATTCAAAGAATTAAATCACAGCTGCTTCCTAGTACAAACTAGATGATTTTCTCTCTGGATTTTTCTAAACAGCTCTTGAAAAATCACATCTAATTACTAGCTGCTACTTGGTTTATATATCACCAAGTTTACAAGTGAAGACAAAACTGTAAAATACAATTAAAAGGCTCTTCACATGTTTCTTCTTCATTTCTCTATCCAATGCAATTTAGGTTTAGCTGTTAATCTTTGAATACTCCCTTGTTTGCACCAGAATGGAAATGCTGCATTTTCTTGATTCCTCCTAGAGGCTGCCACATTCCAGTTTGTCTCTGTCAACCCATGTGCCTCTGTCAGCTTATGAATTGTCACTATCAAGTGCTATTGAACTAAGCATCTGTTGAAGCTTTCATCCGTTGATGCCTTATCCGTTGAGGCTTTATCCGTTGAAGCTTTATCCGTTGATGCATTAGCAGTTGAAGTCTTTATCCATTGAAGCACTTATCCGTTGATGGATATTATCCGTTGAAGCTTTAGAGACATTCGTTGAAGCTTTGTTTCTTATCCGTTGAAGGTCTTCAATATCAGTTGATACTTCTTCACTTATACAAAATTACAAGGCATGATATATTTATAATTAGCCCTCCTATTTGCATATCCACTAGTAGTCAACATGACTGATAATTTCCTACAACATCTAAGAATTACAACTTGAATCCAGAGAATGAAATGTGCTACAATACTAGACTTATTACTAATTAAAGCTACTCCTTCAACGGATAGCCAAGATGGTCTTATCCGTTGAGGCTACAAACACTAGATTTCTACTTAAGTGTTTTGTTTAACTTATCATCAAACTAATACACATATTCCTAACAATCTCTCCCTATTTATGTCTACTAGAACTGTAGGCATAAATTTGGGTTTAGCTTGATGATAACAAAACACTTGATAAATATATTAACTGTAATAAAGCAGAAATTCAAAAGTGCTGCAAAAATGTGTATGTTGAGATGGAATTGAAGAATTACATTATTTCCAAGGTGCTCCTTTAGCCTGAGCAGATTAATTTCTTTTCCTTTGATCCCTTGTTTTCTTTCCTAGCCTCCTGTCATTCTCCTAATTTGAAGTTGAAGTTGTCTGTAGAACTCAGCTTCATCTTCTTCATTGATGTTCAACTTAGATTGCATATCCTTGAGAGTTTCATTACTGGCAATCTTGAGCTGATCTTCAAGTCTGAAAAATCTTCTGACTCCTTTGTTGTCTCTGAACTCCATCAACCAATGAGGTGATTTGTGAACTGTAATTCCTCTTTCTTGAATGAGTAATGTTCTAGGCAAGGCATTGGGCTCCCACCAAGTCTTCCTTATGTTGGCAATCTTGTTGAGAATCTCAGTCTTAACAGTCCTGGTAAAGCCAGAATCCCTTTTTATGGCTGAGTAGACTCTAACCAAGGTAGAGTAGCCTTCATTCAGAATCCTGTAGAGAGGCCAAGTTCTTTCCCCACTTCCTTTGTATTTGAACACTAGTCTTTCTGGTAGCTGTCTGTAGGCATCTATTCCCCTTACTTCCTCCAGCTCATCCAGATAGAGTTCAATGTCTGAAAATTCCTTTATGTCACAAATGTGAACATAATCATCCTTAGAGGCTTGTGGCTTAGGCTTAGGCTTCTGAGTGAATTTGATTGAGGTTGGAGGAGGTGTTGATTTGATTTTTCTTTTCTGTCTCTTTGAGGGTGGAGAAGTGGTTAAGAAGGTGGGCAATTTGATGGTGTCCCAATCAATTGGTTCCTCCTTAGGAGTGATTGTTTTACCATGGATATTTATGAAAGGGTTAGGCACAATGGGTTCAGGAATAGAAGGTAGTGGTTTGGATTTTGATTGGGTTTCTTCAGTCTCATCTACCATCTTTCTTTTTGCATTGGCCTTCTTTCTGTTCCCTTTCTGCCATTCCTCTCTTTCCTTACTTCTTTCTCCCACATCATCACTAAACATATCCCCCATACCTACATCTTCACTCTTGTCTTCAATTTCTTTCTTTTCTTCAGCTTGACTTGACTTTAGCTGTTTTTCAAGTTTTGCTTGTGCTCTTTTGTCAGCCTTTAGCTTTTTGGCTTCTTCCTTCAACCTTCTGGCTTCTTCCCTCTTGGCTATTGAGAATTTGGGATGTCCTTGCATCACACAAATGCTCTTTCCCTCTCTAAAGATAATAGCCATGTTCATCCTTTCAACCACATCCATGGTCTCTTTGTGCTTTATGATACTTCCACCCAAAACCTTGTCTTCATCAGGCTTTGGAAGAGGAAAATCCACTTCTTTCATCTGAGCAAGGCTTAGAGGATTCTTTGTAGAGTCCTTATTGGATCTGTTGTTGGGCTTGAGAACCATAGGTTTCATATTCTTGGCAGAAGTCTCTCCAACCTTATTCCTCCTCACTGGCTTGAGCTCCATAATAATTGATTCCACCTTTGTGCTATGCTTCACAGATTGTGATTTAGAAGCTGTAGAACCAAAAATTTGTTGTACCTTTTCATCAATTTTCCTCCTTTGCTCTTTGACTTGCAATTCAGCTGCTACTATCTGGATTAGATCAATTCCATCAAGCTTTCCTTTGATTTGAATAGTTGGAGAAGTGGTGATGGCAGGAACTAGCACTTGAGATATTTGAACTGTTGTTGATGGCTCTCCTTCCCCTTCCCTTTTATTCTCCCCCTTTTTATTATCATCAAGGGTATGGGTCAAGCCTTGTGCTTTTGCCAGCTGCATTAGTAGATTTGTCTGAGTTTGTTGATTCTGAAGAATTGTGACCATAGAGTCTTCAATGATCTGAACTCTGTTTTCCAATCTGGCCAGCCTCTTGTCAGCATCAGATTCTTTCCTCAATCTCCCCAACAAATCTTGCATAGTACCATAAGGTATGACTGAATCCAACTTCTCAGCATTGTAGGATTTCAGATCAGAAATGTCCTGCTTGAGTTCATCCACACTTAGATTCTGTTTGAAATGCTGCAACTGCAAGAGATGCAGAGAGTCCAGATGAGTTTGAAGAATTTCCTTGGTACCAGCATCTGTAGTCTCCTGAAGGGCCTTCTGAATAGTCATTACTTGCCTGACCAAAGTCATATCAAATTCTCCTGGTAAGATGCCTTTGCCCATGCCCAATCAGGTAGATCTGGAACAGAACTTGGGCCTGCTACTCCCCCTAAGTTCATGCTCTCATCCAAAGAATTAGAGTCATCATCATTAGAATTTACTTCAAATTCCTCAGATGGCTCACCAGCTTGAGAAGGCAGCCTGTTAACAGCAACTTTGTCTCTGAGAAAAGATTCTGAAGTGTGTACAATGTTCAAAGTCTGTTCTGCCTCCACATTACCCTGAGCATCGAACAATTGATAGGCTGGAATAGGGTGAGTAAAAGTGTCAGCATCCAAGGAAATGTTATCAATTACAGCTTTGTAATGTTGCTGAAATTATCTTTCCTTTTCTGCATCATCCACTATCATTGACTCACTAGCAATGGCTGGATCCACCCTTATAGCTTCTGTACCCACCTTTCTCTCATTTTCTCTATTTTCTTGCATCAGGGCTCCCCCTGGCTCACACACACCCTCACACCCTCACCCTCACCTTCTAAGGTGGCATTCCCCTCACTCACTTTTGCCATGCTGGAAGAAATAGCATGCATATGATGACTCTCAACCTCTCCTTTTGCCTGGGAGCAACCCAGCCTCTCACTCAAATTATCACTCCCTTCCCTCAAACCTAAAAGTGATTGTACAGTAACCATGTCCTCTATAGTTGGAATTGTTTCTGTTATTTGAGTAGAGACCATCAACGGATAGGGAGTATCCGTTGAAGTGGAAACTGATGATATCAACGGATAACTGCTGTTAAGCTTATCCGTCGAAGAACAACTACTTGTCAACGGATGAGAGATATCCGTTGAAGAAGGAAAAGATGTAGATATTGAAAGTGACATAATTGTTGAATCTGTGTGAATTGATTTTAAGTGAGGTGACACAGATTCTTCAACTATATCTGAAAGAATTGGCTGATGATCCAACAAATCATCTAAAAGATGATGATCATCAGGTTTTGAGTGGGGCTCCTCCCTGAGTTTTAAGGAGGGAGAATCAGGAATTGATGTGAATATCATATCCACATCCAGAGAGGGTGATGGAGAGTTTGATTATTGATGTGTTTCTATTATGAGAGAATGGAGCTGTGACTCCACATTTGATGGAGTCACATCAAGCTGAATTTGAGAAGGCAAAGATACAGGTGGATGTATCTATGTTGTGTGTGCCCCCTGTGTGGAAACTAGGATCTTGGCCTTCTTCTTCCTTGAAAAGGCTTTGATTGGTGAATGTGTGGCTCCAGTGTCCCTCCCTCTTTTGTTCTGTGTCCCTGGTTGGGGACTATTTTCAATAGCTGCATCCTTTTGGGAGGATGCAACTAGGGATGTGTTTGACTCCTTTTGAATCACCACAGTCTTTTGAGAGACTGTGGCTTGGCTGGCTGGGGTACCACTCACCTCTCCCACCTTATCCTGGGGGGTTTCTTCATGTTCACCCCTCCCCTCACCACTCACACCCTGTTCACTCCCTTCAGGGTTTATGGTAGTTGTTACAACTGTTGTCTTTTGAGAAACAACAGAGGTGGTTTTCTTTGACTTTTGTTTTGAAATTTTAGTTTTTGTGGCTTTGGTAGGAACCTATTTGGACAGAGACACAGATTCCATTGCCACACTGGAAGGCAAAGAAATAGTGGGGTTGGAAACAGTAGGAGTTATTGAAGTGTTTACCTCACTTACCTGTGGTGCATTCATGATTGGCAAATATACCAATGGCACCTGGTTGTTGAGGTTGATTCTCAAAAGGTCTGCAAGGACCCTTTTCTCTTATGCCCAGCATTTGAGTTTATTGCTCTCATTAGATATAACCAGTCCTTCAGCAACATGGTTAGCCAATAACATAAAGAATCTAGCATAGTAGATGTTATGTGGTCTATTAGCTTTGTTACCTAACCTGGAACCTAATTCTAGCATGACATAGTTGCTAAAATTAAAGTACCTATCAGAAACTAGCATATAGAGCATATTAACAAGAGATGAAGTTATGGCATCAAAATTGCTAATCTTCCTAGAGAAAACCTCGATAAAGGCATCTCCAAGAAAACTCCATTCTTTCCTAAGGCCCTTCCTTCTAATACTACCTAAGCTAGCAGAATCAAAAGCATAGCCTATGGAATCAGACATAGCAGATACATCTTTATTAGTGTATGGTGTCATGGCATTATTCTCAGGCAACTTAAAGCAAGACTGTATATCATCACAGTTAATGCAATAATCCTTACCTTTGAGAGAGAAGGCAATAGTCATATCTGTGGAGTTGAACTCTACAGTTGTCCAAATCTCCTCAATTACCTCACAGTAAATAGTTGGGACTTCCAGCATTGCATAGCTTAGTTTGCAGTTTTTGATGAAGTCCATCATCATGTGATAGTCAGTATGGGCTTCATTCTTTTCAACCAAGGCTACGAAATTGTTCTTTTCATAAACAAATCCAGACTGAGACATAATTTTGACTACTGGTGCCATTGTTGTGAGTAGAGGTTGCAGAGAAAAACTTGAGAGTTTTGGGAGAGAAGGAGAATAAAAATTGCAAGAAAGCGTAAAGTGAAAATAAAAATTCAATGGGCTTTTATACTTTCTTGAATTAAAACGTAAATAAAATGATTAAATGATACTTTTAAATAAATTACAGCCGTTTAAGAATAAAGAAAACTGTAGAAATTCTGAAAACTGCCTTTAATACAAATATATACAACAATGTATATCTGTATCAACGGTTGAGTAAAAGAATCAACGGTTGTGACTCACTTAAAGTAACTGATGTGACACTTCAACGGATAAGGTAAATAGTTATCCGTTGATGATCAACACTATTTTAACCGTTGAGGGATAAAATTACCAGAAATGTATTTGTCTTTCAACGGATAATGAACATCCGTTGATAAAACAATTTTGGCTTTCAACGGATAGGGAATATCCATTGATAGAATAATTTTTACTTAAAGCCAACTTTGTTCTTGCAGCAAATTCATTTCAGGCTTCAGGGCAGATTATAAAGAGGACATAAATTTATGAATAATTAAGCATACCTAGCTCACTTACTAATCTTGTGAATGTTGATTCATCAAGTGGCTTGGTAAATATGTCTGCAATCTGCTTTTCACTTGGAACAAAATGAAGTTCCACTGTACCTTTCATCACATGCTCCCTAATGAAGTGGTACTTGATGTCAATGTGCTTGGTTCTTGAGTGCTGCACTGGATTTTCAGTAATGGCAATGGCACTTGTGTTGTCACAGAATATAGGAATTTTGTCAACAGTTAGTCCATAGTCAAATAGTTGATTCCTCATCCATAGTATCTGTGCACAGCAACTACCAGCAGCAATGTACTCAGCTTCAGCTGTTGATGTAGAAACAGAATTTTGCTTCTTGCTGAACCATGACACAAGCTTGTTCCCTAGAAATTGACAGGTGCCAGTTGTGCTTTTCCTGTCTATTTTGCAGCCTGCATAATCTGCATCTGAGTAGCCAATTAGATCAAAACCAGACTCTCTAGGGTACCAAATTCCTAGATTTGGAGTCCCTTTGAGATATCTGAAAATTCTTTTAATAGCCACTAAGTGAGATTTTTTAGGGTCAGCTTGAAATCTAGCACAGAGACATGTAGAAAACATTATACCAGGTCTACTAGCAGTTAAATATAAAAGTGAGCCAACCATGCCTCTATAACTTGAAATGTCCACAGACTTTTCAGCCTTGTTTAATTCAAGCTTGGTGGCAGTGGCCATGGGAGTTTTTGCAGATGAACAGTCCATTAAGTCAAACTTCTTTAAAAGATCATAAATTTATTTAGTTTGACTAATGAAAATTCCACCACTAACTTGTTTAACTTGTAAACCAAGAAAATAAGTTAGCTCTCCCATCTGTAGATCCAAATATAATATCATCTATATAAATTTGAACAAGTATTGTAGAGCCATTAACATTTCTAAAGAAAAAAGTTTTGTCAACAGTACCTCTTGTGAAGTGATTATCTAGAAGAAATTTTGACAAAGTCTCGTACCAGGCTCTAGGTGCTTGCTTTAGTCCATAGAGTGCTTTCAACAGATAATATACATAGTCTGGAAAGTTTGGATCTTCAAATCCTGGAGGTTGACTTACATAAACTTCTTCCTCCAATTCCCCATTTAGAAATGCACTCTTGACATCCATTTGATAGACTTTGAAATTGGCATGGACTGCATAGGCTAGAAAGATTCTGATGGCTTCAAGTCTGGCAACTGGAGCAAATGTTTCATCAAAATCTATTCCCTCTTGTTGAGAATAGCCTTTAGCAACCAATCTGGCTTTATTCCTTATGACAATGCCATTTTCATCCATCTTGTTCCTGAATACCCATTTTGTGTCAATAGAACTCTTGTTCTTTGGCTTGGGTACCAGCTTCCATACTTTGTTCCTCTCAAATTGGTTTAGCTTCTCTTGCATTGCTAAAATCCAATCTGGATCCAATAGAGCTTCTTCTACTCTCTTAGGTTCCTCCTATGATAGAAAGCTACTATACAGACATTCATCTTGAGTAGCCCTTCTAGTTTGCACTTTAGATGTAGCATCACCAATGATCAGTTCAAAAGGGTGATTCTTGGTCCATTTCCTTTGAGGTGGTAGATTAGCTCTAGATGAGGTTGCCTCAGTATTGTCATGATGTGTGATAGAATGTTGATTGGTTGAAACTCCCCCTGAGTTGCTGATCCTTTGAAAGGAATTGGGAGCTCTATCAACTAATGAAGTGAATTGATTATCCGTTGACAGATTGCGATCAACGGATGCTTCATTATGAACTTCAACAGATGATGCACTCTGTCTTTCAACGGATGATGCATTGCTTCTTTCAACGGAAGCTGAATTATGACTTTCAACGGATGTAGCATTCTGTGCATTATCCAAAGGCATATTTTGAATTCTTCTTGAGATGCCTTCTTCATCATTCTCATCTTCACTATCATCACAATATATCTCAATATTGTCAAATTTGAGTCCTTCATGATGTCCCTCATCTATTAGTCCATCAATCTTTTTATCATCAAACACAACATGCACAGATTCCATGACAATGTTGGTTCTTAGATTGTAGACCCTATATGATTTTCCAGCAGAATAACCAACAAATATTCCTTCATCAGCCTTTGCATCAAACTTCCCTTTGTGATCAGATTGATTCCTTAATATGTAACATTTGCAACCAAAGACATGTAGAAAGTTTAAAGTTGGTTTTCTTCTCTTGAATAATTGATAGGGAGTCATGCCTTTTGCCTGATTGTTTAGAGAAATATTCTGAGTGTAACATGCACAGTTAACAGCCTCAGCCCAAAAGTAAGTTGGGAGTTTTGACTCTTCAAACATTGTCCTTGCAGCTTCAATTAGTGATCTATTCTTCCTTTCCACCATACCATTTTGTTGTGGGGTCCTTGGAGCTGAGAACTCATGCATGATCCCATTTTCTTCACAGAACAACTTCATGGTTGAATTCTTGAACTCAGTTCCATTGTCACTCCTAATATTCCTTACTTTGAAATCAGGATGATTGTTGACTTGCTTGATATGATTGATAATGATTTCACTAGCTTCATCCTTTGATCCAAGAAAATAAACCCATGAAAACTTTGAGAAATCATCTACAATCACTAGGCATTATCTTTTCCTTGAAATTGACAATACATTGACTGGTCCAAAAATATCCATGTGTAGCAGTTGTAATGGTTCATCAATTGCAGATTCAAGCTTCTTACTGAATGATACTTTCTTTTTCTTTCCTTTCTGACAAGTATCACACAGTCCATCCCTTGTGAATTCTACTAGAGGCATTCCTCTAACTAAGTCCTTTTTGACTAGATCATTCATTGTCTTGAAATTCAAGTGGGATAGCTTCTTGTGCCATATCCAACTTTCAACTGGACTTGCTTTGCTGAAAAGACAAGTGATAGATTCTGCATCTGTAGAGTTGAAGTCAGCTAAATACACATTCCCTTTTCTAACTCCAGTTAGAACCACTTTATTGTCCTTCTTACTTGTGACAATACAGGCTTCAGAATTGAAGGAAACAGTATTCCCTCTGTCACATAGTTGACTGATGCTCAATAAGTTGTGTTTGAGACCATCAACCAATGCAACTTCATCAATGATGACATTTTCTTTTGAAATCAAGCCATATCCCATAGTGAATCCTTTGCTGTCATCTCGAAAGGTTATGCTAGGGCCAGCTCTCTCCTTAAACTCTGTGAGCAGGGTGAAATTTCCTGTCATGTGTCTTGAACAGCCACTGTCCAAGTACCATAGATTCCTTCTTTTTCCCTGCACACAACAAAATCAATCAAGTTGATTTTGGTACCCAAGTTTCCTTGGGTCCAGCCTTGTTAATCATTTTCCTAGACTTCATTCCTCCTGCATATTTTGACTTAGGTAGCTTTGGGTCAACCTTAGTCTCAGATGTAGTTGGTTGAAGTGTAGGGTTAGTCACAGAATCATTTAGCACATTTGATTGAATTTGATAAGGCATAGATTGTGCAAACATATTATTCCACATAGGCATATTGTATGGCATTTGAGGCATACTGAATGCAGTAAAATAAGGATTATTAATATATGGCATGTTTGCAAGATGTGCATGGGGATTCTGATGAGACATAACAGGCATGGCATGCAGAGGTGACATAGACATGTTAGGCATGGAGGGATTTGAAGGCATGGGAGCATTCTTAACAGATTTGCAGTTATCAGATAGATGATTAACACTTTTACAATACACACAGCTTTTTCTAGGAGCATACCTATCAGGTGTGTAATTGTTATGTTTATTAATCCCTACCTTCCCATTTCTTTTAGATTTTCTTTTAGTTTCCTTTTTATCCTCAACCAACTTAAGCCTATTTTTCAGCTGATCTAAAGTCATGTGTCCTATATTCACCTTACTGGCATCTTTGGATGTGCTAACTCCTTCTTTGACAAAGTTCTTGAAAGTTGAACCATCCTTCTTATTGAGATTTTTATTTTTAAAATTACTTGCCTGTTTTAATTGATGAGCCTTCAACGGATGCTCTTTTTCTTCCTTCAACGGATAACTTTCATCATCTGTTGATTCCACATCCGTTGACAATCCATCAATTAATTTTAACTCCTTTTTGTTTTTCTTCCAGGCATCCTCACAGAATGATTCAATCCCTGAACCTTGGCAATCTGAACACTAACATCCCTAGATGTTTTCCAGACCTTGATTACCTCTTGCTCACTCTCTAACTGTTTAGAAAGAATTTCTACTTTCTTAACAGCTTCTTCTAGTTCACTCTCAACAGTCAAGCATTTAAGTTTAATCTTTTCAAGCTCAATTACCTGATCCTCTAACACAGCATTCCTATCACTTAAAAACACATTATTCTCTTTGTTCCTAGTGTTTTCTTTGGCTAGTGATTTAAGGGAAACTCGTAAATGATATAATTCATTGGACATATCATTTATGGCTTCATTGCATTCATTTTTAGAAAGCTGGGAGAGATCAGTAGTAATTACCTGGTTGCTTGATGAACTAGTTTCATTTTCATCAGAATTAGCCATCAGGGCTAGGTTGACATATTCCATATCATCATCTTCATTGACTCCATCTGCTGCCCAATCATCTTGAGTGAGAAAAGCTCTTTCCTTTTGTTTGAGCAAATCAAAATACTTCTTTTTGTAATCAACTTGCTCAAATTTCTTCTTATCAGAGGTTGGCTTCCTACACTCACTTGCAAAGTGTCCACTAATGCCACAGTTATAACATTTGAACTTGGATTTGTCCACCATGTTCTTGTTTGGCTTAGTGAATTTTGTATTTTTCCTAAACTTCATCTTTGTAAACCTCCTAGACAGAAAAGCCAGATGTTCATCAACATCATCAGAGTCATCCTGACTGGAATTGTCTTCATCCTCAGCTACTTGCTCTTTACCCTTGCTTGATTCTGATTTGCTTGTGCCAATTTTGAGACTTGGCATTGTTTTCTCCTCATTCATGGCTTCAATTTTCTCACTGTCAGCTACAAGTGCAACTGTTCCTCCTTTTCTCTTTCCCTTTTCCAGCAGCTCATCCTGCTCCATTTCAAGTTCATAAGTCTTCAAAATTCCAAATAATCTTTCAAGTGTGAAGTTCTTATAGTCTTGAGAATTTCTTAGAGAGACAGTCATAGGCTTCCATTCCTTTGGTAGAGACCTCAGAAATTTTAAGTTGGAATCCTTGACTTGGTACACTCTACCATACAGCTTCAATCCATTTAACAGTTTCTGAAATCTGTTGAAGGTATCATTTAATGATTCTCCTTCTTCAAAGTGAAAATATTCATACTGTTGAATAAGAAGCTGCATCTTGTTCTCTCTAACCTGCTCAGTACCTTCACAAATGATTTGTACAGTATCCCAAACTTCCTTTGTAGTTTGACTATTGATGACATTGTCAAACATATCTTGATCTAAGCCATTAAACAAAATGTTCATGGCTTTCTTGTCCTTGCGGATTTCTTCTATGTCTTCAATAGTCCATTCTGCTTTTGGCTTGGGAATGGACTGTCCAACAACAACTGTTGCAGTAGCAGCTGTGACCACTTTATGAGGGATATGAGGATCATTTTCAATACAGTTGATGTAGCTTTCATCTTGAGAAAGAAGATGTAAATGCATCTTCACTTTCCAGTGATGATAGTTATCTTTTTCCAGGACTGGAATCTTTATTCCAATATCCTTCCTAGCAGGAGGATTCTTCTGTGCACTCATGATGTTAGCAGAATAGATCTTTAAACTCTTTGTATGTTAAGAGCTTGCTCTGATACCAATTGTTATTCCCAGTGGACTAACAATGAGATTTACAGAAGGGGGGTTGAATGTAAATCTCAAAACTTTTTCAAGTTCTGAGCAGTTTCTAGGGCTAAGTGTTTTAGTGAGCAAATGTGTGTGAATTGCTTGAAGCTAATGCAGACAAATATATATTCAAACACAAATGTAAAGAACACAAAGAACTTAAAAAAATTTCTGGTGGATTTGTTGTTCCACCAGAGATGTGTTATTTCAGAAAATCTGTGATTCAAAGAATTAAATCACAACTGCTTCCTAGTACAAACTAGATGATTTTCTCTCTGGATTTTTCTAAACAGCTCTTGAAAAATCACATCTAATTCCTAGCTGCTACTTGGTTTATATATCACCAAGTTTACAAGTGAAGACAAAACTGTAAAATACAATTAAAAGGCTCTTCACATGTTTTTTCTTCATTTCTCTATCCAATGCAATTTAGGTTTAGTTGTTAATCTTTGAATACTCCCTTGTTTGCACCAGAATGGAAATGCTGCATTTTCTTGATTCCTCTTAGAGGCTGCCACATTCCAGTTTGTCTCTGTCAACCCATGTGCCTCTGTCAGCTTATGAATTGTCACTATCAACTGCTATTGAACTAAGCATCCGTTGAAGCTTTCATCCGTTGATGCCTTATCCGTTGAGGCTTTATCCATTGAAGCTTTATCCGTTGATGCATTAACAGTTAAAGTCTTTATCCGTTGAAGCACTTATCCGTTGATGGATATTATCCGTTGAAGCTTTAGAGACATCCGTTGAAGCTTTGTTTCTTATACGTTGAAGGTCTTCAATATCAGTTGATACTTCTTCACTTATACAAAATTACAAGGCATGAAATATTTACAATTAGCCCTCCTATTTTCATATCCACTAGTAGTCAACATGACTGATAATTTCCTATAACATCTAAGAATTACAACTTGAATCCAGAGAATGAAATGTGCTAAAATACTAGACTTATTGCTAAGTAAAGCTACTCCTTCAAGGATAGCCAAGATGGTCTTATCCGTTGAGGCTACAAACACTAGATTTCTACTTAAGTGTTTTGTTTAACTTATCATCAAACTAATACACATATTCCTAAAAATATACATGATCCAAGTATTTTCAAATCTATCTTTCGTATTATATGCAAGTGCCATGAACCCTCAAGTATCTATTGCAAGTAGTTTAACTTTACTTGAAGATTGCTATGCAAGTAACTCAAAACTCATACCATGCTAGTATACCAAAGAAATTGTGATGCTGAACCCTATATAACTTATACTCAATAACCTTATCTTAACACATAAAAGTCAGTTATTCCTTAAAGTTGTTCATGATTGCTTGATAACTCTATTCTTACCCCTAAACCATGATACCCTGTTATACTTTGAACTGATGCTTACCTTCTTTATATTTTAATACTTATGTCTTATCTGGAATCACTACATTGAACCTATTTTGACCTAGTTCTTTTATACTATTCAATAACCTTGTTAAACTTCATTACCAAATCCATAGAAATCCTGTTTATTATTGTAATCTCTTTAAACATCAAAATTGTTGATCTATCTAAAGCCCAACCCTATGTAGTTACAACTAACAACTTTAGTTCTTGCACCCTGAGTTAATGTCATGAACTCAATGTAACCCTGATTATTTGGTTAATACCCTTATGTTTAGTGATCATATCCCTTTGAATAGAAATTTTGCAATCCCATTTGATAAGATATCAGTCTAGTTGATCACGGCCTTAAAATTTATTGAACCTATTCCATGTGCCTCGAAGTTGATCTAGAACCCTTGATAAAGATGTTTACTATTTAAGAATTTAACCGTCACTTGGCATCAGTTATTAAAATGAAAAGTTAAAAAGTGGATTTTCATTCCCAAAGGGGGACGAATGTTTTCTTTAAATAGTGGATCTGGGCTGAGACGCAAGCCCTTCCGCTCTTAATTTACAGGCTTAAAAGTTGCCTAGGGATCCCATTAATGTTCTAGAACCCAGCTAGGTTCGAGATTACTTCGCTGTTGATCACCCGCTGTAATCCGTAGCGTCATAAAATGGTTTTTGATAAAGAAATGGTTTTTAATTATTTTTTTACAAATAAATGATGCCATCACCCTGAATGTTTATCTGTTGTTACTATATTGTTGAATCTTTCACTTCCATTGTTATTCTTTCATTCTTGTTTATGTATTATATAACACTTATTGAGCATTTGGCTCTCTACTTGCTTTTACCCTGATATTTCAGCTAGCGGATATGGTTAGATTCAAGCAGACCTCCCGTAAGACTTGTGATGCCGATTCGTATGTTTGAGCTCAGGTAGTATAGTGATCATTTTGTGTGAGGACTCGATATTGAAATCAGGTTGTAATAGTTAATAGTGTTAGGCTGTTCCAAACCCTAAACTGTAAAGATCTTGGTTTCGGATGTATTTAATTCCTTTTTATAACTATTGTGATTATTCGTATAGTTTCTTTTGTTAAATATGGGGTGTGTCACAACTGCTCCAAACCCTAATACGGAACCAGGTACCTCATATCTTAATTTTATGCCTGTTAGAGTATTATGTGGCAATGGAGTGTCTAAGATAATTATATGTGGATAGAATGGAGCTAATTTTGGAATATTTAAATGAACCTTTAATTATAGAAATGGTTGATCGAAGTGAATTTCCAGTAAATCAGTCATGTCCTAAATATCCTATAGAAATATTAGAAATTTTTTACGACTGACCTATTACCTTTCGAGTTAAAAGAGATTTATATAATCCTGGGAGCGGATTGGGTGCTTGTCATTGGGCAATGATTGATTACCAGAAGAAGCAAATAGTAATAGTATCAAAAGCTAATACTAGGATGAGTATTCGAGGACATAAACAAGAATGTAAGGCACAACTAGCGCATGCCGTGGATATCAAGAAGGAAGCACCTAAGTTTGAAAGAATCCAGAGAGCAGGTGAAGTCCCAAAGGTTTTACCGGATGACTTACTAGGATTACCTCGAAGCGTGAGATGGAATCTCTCGTTGGTTACTGTACAGATTCGGGATGGTGTCAAAAGCCCCATATCATATGGCCAGTAGGAATCAAGTAGTTAGTAAGGAAACATTAGGACTGTGGAATGAGGGAATTATTAGACAAGGTATATTCCATGTTATGCGCTAAAGTAGGTTATAGAAAAGATGAAAATGATGGATGTAAGGAGTTATGTACTGATTATCAGAAGCTTGAAAAGTTGACAAATAGAAATAAGTGACCCTTGCATAAAATTGATTATTTATATGACTCAATTAAAGGAACGTGTTGATTTTTGAAGGATGACCTAAGATCAGGCTACCGTCAGCTAAAGATAAGCCTGAGGTCATACTAAAGACTGTGTTTAGAGTGAGGTATGGACATTATGAGTTCTGATAATATTATTGGGATTAACAAATGCACCAATCGCGTTTAAAGGTTTATTGAACAGAGTGTATAAGGAGTACTTGTTTAAGTGTAATTGTATTTATTGATAACATCCTCATCTATTTAAAATTTAGAGAATCCATGTAGAACGCCCAAGGATTTCCCTACGAAGGTTGAAATTGGAGCAACTGTATGTTAAGATTTCAAGGTATGAATTTTGGTTGAGATTATCAAAAGATTATGGTTATCCTATTAACGATCACTCAAACAAAGCCAGTGTAGTAAAAGATATGTGATTAAGATCACTAAGGAGTTAGTAAAAGAATTGGAAAGAGTTAAAGTTGAAGTTTGAGTACCCGAAAGTGATAAGGAACTATTGTATGAAGTTCATTTCCAGTCTAAGCTAATTGAAAAGATAAGGGAATTGTTAGGCCTTGGGCTAGTCTCTACATTATGAATATGAAGTATTGAGTCGAAAAAAAAGGTTAAAATCAACTCATAGTGTACAAAGAATGAATGCAGATTCATATCTGAAGGCTATAGAGATAAAAGTTGAAGCATTAGTACTGCTGAAGGTTTCGCCTTGAAAAGGGATGATGAGATTTGGGCATAAAAGTGAGCTAAACCCTATGAATATTGGATCATTTGAGGTATTGAGAGAAACAGGTTATGTCGCCTATGAGCTAGCGCTGTTACCACAGCTGCAGCACACTCATATTGTGTTTTATGTCTTTGTGTCAAAGAAATATATTTCGATTTAAATCAAGACATTGTGTATGAACTAATCTAGCTCCTAGATCGTGAAAACGAGACCTCGGGAATAAGTTTATTCCTATAGTGAATATGTTTTGGAGAAATTCTCAAGTGGAAGAGTCCACTTGGGAGTCAGAGTCAGATATGCTTGACAAATGTCCTCACTTGTTTAGTTAAATCAAATTCTGAGGACAGAATCTCTTTAAGGGGGAAGGATATAACGACTCGTATATTTTTGTACTATTTAAATGTGTAATTGTTAAATAGTTAAATGAATAAAATATGTGTATGGGTTCTGTCAGCAGGTTATTACTTTGTTATTATTTATATGTGATTACTGGTGTATAGGATTGAATTATGTAGTTAATTATTGGGTTGTATCATTTTGTTCCACTTTTAAAAGTGATTTTAGTGCAGTTTTATCTTTCATAAATATATGGGTTATCCCTAAAATTATTTTTGTGATTTTATAATTTCAATAATTATTTTTAGGATTTAATAAAATTTAGGAGTCAATATTTCATTAATTATTTAGCCCTGAATGATTTTCTGATTGTATTTTAATGTAAATTCTACATTAAAATCAGAAATATTTCAAAAATTTATGAAACTCAAAGTTTATAAAGTTTATAATATTCATAGAATTTTTAAAATTATTTTGGAAATTTTTGGGATTAAATTCACTCGCGCGATGTTTCTTTTAATCATTAAATGCGGGTACAAGTTGCGTTTTAAAAATGCTTTAAAAATTATGAAAATTTTATTTTATTAGTTTCGGGTTTTTTTTAGAAATTTCAAAACTATTTTCGTAAGATTTCAGGTTATCTTTACCCATAGATTACTCGTTAAACCATTAATTTCGGTGTTAGATCGGGTTAGCAAGCAGATAAGGATTATAGTTTTTATCCATTCAGTACCCTTTTTTCCTTTTATTCCATGTTCTTTTCAACACCACCGCATGTCTGTTCTCTCTCTCTCGCAAATGATCTCTCCTCCCCTCTCTCGCGCTGCTCATAAATCTCCTAGCTTCACTCTCTCGATTTCCCCCTATTTTCCCTCTCTTTTTCCAATTAGCTGCCATCCCGTTTTTCGGTGAACCGCCATTGGTCATCCCTGTTGGTTTCCGCGGCTTGGCTTTCCGGTATCCTGTTGTTCAGTTCGTGAATTGTTCCTTCAAGCTGTGTATATATCTGTGTATACGCATATGTGTGTTATGTGTGTTGTGTGTGTGAGTGTATATATTTGTGCGTATAGAAGTGGTGCGGGTGTTGCCTTGCCTTGTTGCTGTCTGATGATTTCTTTTCGGCCGCCGCTGGATTCTTTTCGGCTAGGTGGCCCGTGGCTGTGTCGATGTTGTTATTGTTGTTTTGGTTGGGGATTGTTTTTATTTTAATTCCCTGCATAAAATTGTTTAATTAATTTTCTTTGTGAAATAATAAATAAATATTGTGTGGGAAATTAATGTTTAATCGATGAAATTTATTTGGAAACCCGACACGTGTGGGGCACCGATATATTTTACCGCCATCGACGGTAAACTTCGATGAGTCGCTGGTGGACTGTGATGATATTTCTGAGTCCTACGAATAAAAATATAAAAATACGAATACAAATATAAAAATACAAATAAAAATATAAAAATACGGATAATAATTAATTGGTTTGAATCGGAGGTTGGGATTTGTGGAATTGAATTGTGGTGATTGTTGTTGTGATTTGACGTCAAATTGCTTTGACGGGCTAGTCTGAAAAATAAAAGAAGTGCTGCCCGATTTCCGGGAAATCAAATTACGGAAACACGGGGGTGTATCCAGTAATTATCGGAACGTCGAGCGAGTATATATAAATGCATACATATGATTTATACGAAACCTGATTGTATGTCGTGGTGAAATATTTTGCCAAAACCAATAACCTTAATTTTGTAAAATGACGAGTATACGTATCTTCTGAAAATGAACACTGAACCGACTTTCGAGAACGTGAACCCTAATTGATATGTATATTACAATAATGCGTATGTTACGAGTCGGGTTTTGTTAACGTACGGGTAGATTGTTAGCAAGGATATGTCAAGCATATTCAGACGTCTAAATTAGGGTATTTCAACTTTGTAGGTTCTAGTCGGAAGACCCGAGAGTTGGCATTGGACGAAAGATAGTCTGATGGTCAGTCAACAAGCTCAGTAAGGTTCCAATCAAAGGAACTGAGTGTTGAAGTCGAATCCAGGGTGATCTAGTGGTTAGACGATAAAGCCTGAGCGTCTGAGTCAGCTCGAAGTCAATTAATAATAGTTGTAAAGCTCTGCAAGGCAAATACCCCTGACCATATCTTTATGGTTCAGTAATATATGAATAACTGTTAATTTAAATTACGTACTGGAACAGAACATTTTAAGTTACATATCCCCTGTGTTTAAAAATGTTTGTTCACTTATATTTTGGGGAAAAAGTCTAGTGTAGAAGTTTGGGAGGTAAACTTGAGGTGTAAGGGTGTCAACTGTACTCAAGAACCCATTGATGTCATCCTGAAATCACTATAATGAGCACATTCACTTAACATTTAGTTTTAGAGCACTTATGAGTGAGGCCTATGTTGACCATCATAGTTGTAAGATAGTATAAGGTCAGTAGAGTGTAGGGCCTAGGTCAGGGTTAATAGGAACTTGATGGTTTAGGAAAGGCACTTCGTGTAATGAGGTCAATATTAGGAGTTTTGACTAGTTTAGCATAACTAAGTGACTTGAGTAAGTGGAGTGAGATCATCCAAGCCTAGTGATGCAAGATAATGTGTTGATATATTATTATGTACTTAAATGTGTTATATGAGCATATGTGGCTATGTGAACTATTATGCTTATAAGGTAATTGTAAGCATGTTTGTGTATATAGGCCTAAGTGCCAATGTGCTTAATTTTGGTTTATAATTAGGTTGAGTTGGTGAGAATATATTATAATGAGGTTATTATTATTTTTGTGTAGGCTCTCGAGACGAGGGTAAACTTGCCATTAAATTCGAGTAAAGCTCCCAATTGCTCCCACCTGCCAGTCAAGTCAAGCCTTTCTCAAGGCAAGTGTTTCACCCTACCTTTTTTCTAACACTACAAGTGTGTGCTAACCCAGCTTTTATATATAATGCAAGTATTCTAATTCACTTTGATATACATATATACATGATCCAAGTATTTTTAAATCTATCTTTCGTATTATATGCAAGTGCCATGAACTCTCAAGTATCTATTGCAAGTAGTTTAACTTTACTTGAAGATTGCTATGCATGTAACTCAAAACTCATACCATGCTAGTATACCAAAGTAATTGTGATGCTGAACCCTATATAAGTTGTACTGAATAACCTTATCTTAACACATAAAAGTCAGTTATTCCTTAAAGTTGTTCATGATTGCTTGATAACTCTATTCTTACCCCTAAACCATGATACCATGTTATACTTTAAACTGATGCTTACCTTCTTTATATTTTAATACCTATGTCTTATCTGGAATCACTACATTTAACCTATTTTGATCTAGTTCTTTTATACTTTTAGGTCACACACATTGTAGAAGGGGGTTGAATACAATGTTTACTACAATCAAATCGAATATAAGAACTCAAGTAACAGAAAATAGATTTTATTCAACACAATAAACTCTGTTACAATATGGAACTGTTCTCTCTCAGTGATGAAAAATTATCACGAGAGCTGCTAGGGTTACAAAGAATAATAACTTCGATAATGATAACACTTATAGTGTAAACCCTATGCCTGTGTTTATATACTACACAGTTACAAGATAATGTTCTAATTGATATGGAATATAATTATGCTTCCTAAAATATATCAACTAGTTATCTTTTCTTCCAAGTATTCTATTCTTCATAGAATTCTTTCTTCATGCATATTTCTTTCTGTCTTAGTCTCGATCTTCTTTCCTTTCAATCAGTCGCCTGCCTTATCTGAAAGTCATCTTAAGTCCTGATATTATCTCCTGATAAATATCTTCTGATAACTTAAGTTCTGATAACTTAAGTTCTGATATCTTAAGTTCTGTCTTCAGTATAAGTGCTGATTTCCAGTTAAGTACCGATTTGTCCTGTTAGGTAAAATCTGAAAACTAAACACAAATCATATTACACATGACATTATCAAATATATCTAACAATCTCCCCCAACTTGTAAATTAGCATAATATACAAGTTTAACAGATATTTGATGATTTCAAAAATATTAAGTACAAATGCATGAGAATTTGACTAGATAACAAAAACTTATAGTTCGTTTAGCTTTACCATCTTAAGGTCTGATAACAGCTTCAGTCTGTATACACATCAGAATTTAAGCAGTTGTAGATCTTTGACTTGGCTTCAATTTCTGATCTCTTTGATATCAGGAGTTGTTCTGAGATAGTTCTTCAACAAACATCTCTCAGCATATTCAAGTTCATTGACCATCCTCCTTTTAGCATTTATCAATTCAGCTGTATCTTCACCAATTTGAAAAATAGCTACTCTGAGATCATTTATCTTAGCTTTTCTTATCTCCCGATCTAGTCTGATCAGATATGCCTTGTCGGACTCTAGATTGAATTCCACAGCCTTATAACCCAGAAAAGTAGTTATGATCTTAGCAGAGTTAGGCTTCATTTCAACAATATCACCTTTGTGATCTCTGTACTTGGGACAATATGTGCTGTCAGACTTTACAGAATAAAGCTTCTTCTGTCTTTGAATTTGAGACTTTAAATAACCTGCAACATTATCTGTTAATCTGTCTTTCACTTGAAGTAGAAATAGAACATGTTCCAGTTCCTCAAAATACTTCAGTGGTATAGCATTATGCCTAATATGGTATACCCTTCCATCTGTCATAAAATATAACAAGATATGTTCTTTCAAAAAGGTATGGTAAACCATTTGTACAGATTCAAGTCGATTCAATCTTTCAGGAGTTGCTCCAACACCTGGTTCACTTAAGCAAGTTGGATCATTGGTAGTATTATGTACTCTTCTTTCATCAGAACTACCCAATCCAGATTTATCTCTTGCTTCCTTTCCTGTAACAACTCTTGCTTCAAAACCATTTGTTGCAGTCTTCAAAGGTTGAGCCTATTTAGCTTTGGTGAATCCTGGTAGGAGTATCTTTGAAGGTTTAACATGAGCAATGTCAGATGTTTCCTTTTCCTTATCTTCTGATATCAAGCCAACTTGAGCTATGTTAGAGGTTGCTTGCTATGTTAGAGCTATGTTAGAGGAGTAACTTTACAGGTTCATCAACTTTTTCTTTGCCCTTGGAACTTGGATCAATTTCCACTTGTGATTTGGCTTTGGTTGCCTCAGAATTTGTTCTTTCCTTTATTACAATACCCTTAGGCTTTGGAAATTTCTTTTCAACAACAGAAGCTTTAGATTTTGTCTTGACACCTTCTGCTTTGAGTCTAGCTTCTTCTTCCTTTAGACTCTCAAAGTTCATTCCTGGATTTTCTTTAAGAAATAACTTCTTTGAAATTTCTTCATCAAGTTCCAGATGTTCACCAGAACTTATCATTTTACCAGTATCAGAACTTATTCTTCTCCAAGTATCAGAACTTGTTCCTTGACTTATAATTCTAGCTTTACTTAATGAAAATCCTTTGCCTTGACCTTGACCTCTACCCTTGTTAGAGTTTCCTTGGTCATCATTTTCATCATCCTTTCCCTTTAGTGTCTGAATAGATTTGCATTTGGACTTAATCACTTTCTCCCCCTTTTTGGCATCAGCAGGTAAAAGAAGAGAGACAAGCAATTCCACTGAGGATTGGATCTCATTGAGTTTATTTTGATGAGAAGCTTGATTCTTCAGAATTTCATCAATCTGAGTTTGTTTCCTCTCTTGAGTTTTCTCAATGCAGGCAATTCTGTCAAAGGCTGGCTTGAAAAATCTATTCTTTTCAAGTTTCACATTCATATCTTGCTGGATCAAAGTTTCTTGAATTTTATTCACCTTGGCATGAGTTATCGAGTGTTGACTTTGAAGGTGCCTAGTACTCAATGCAGTAACTCTCAGCTGTGCCTTGAAATCATCATTTATCAGCATTTCATCAGCTTTTGCCAGATGCTCAACAAGAATCTTTTCAGAAGGAACAAAACTAACTGTGTTCCATTCCTTAGTCCACTCCTTTCCTCTAGGAGTTTCACTCCAAGGTACTGGTGCGTCCCCTGTAACAAACTTCTTGACTAAATCAGCTTTATTAACTGTTTGTTGAGGTGCATGTCCTGATGGACCGGCTACATCAACATCTAAATTAGCAGCAGCTTTACCAGTAATTTCTTCATTGGCAGCATCAGAACTTGTAGATCCTGCAGTATCAGCATCCTCTGATAAAATAGCAGTATGTGAGGCTATAGAGGCTTCAACATCATCCTCTAAATTATGATCTGCAGCCAGGTTCTGATCAACATCCAAAATTGATGTTGTTGGTGGAGTGAGTTGAATTGGTGGAGCTTCCAAGTACAAAACCTCAGGCACAATCAAGTTATGAATATCAATTTCAGCACTTGTACCTGGTTCTTCAGTATGTACTGGATCAACTATAGGTGACATAGGAGGTGTAGGAATTCTGTCTTGAGCAGTTTCTTGTTGTGCAGAAGGAAGTGATTCAATAACAATTGGTTCTGTTGAGATCAGAGATTCCTGATCCCCTTCCTTAGCTGCTTCCACTATATCCTCTGAATCTGACTCAACAATGTCCCTGTGAGCTCTCTGTTTCTTTAATTTCTTTAATGGTGGAGACAATGTAGGAGCTTTATCATTAGAATTTAACTTTCTAAGCCTTTTAAGGGGCCTAGAACTCCCAGTTACAGTATCTTTCTGAGAAGTAACCTTCTCAGTTTTTACAACAACAGGTTCTGATATGGGAACCTGTTCCTCAGCATCTGATTCATCTCGCAGAATAATTCTCCTTCTCTTCTGTTGAGTCTGAGGTACGTTCTTAGTCCTCTTGGGTTTGGAAGATGAAGGCTTCACTGTAGGATCTGAAGGTTGAGGTTGAGAAGTTTGAGGTGTTTGTGTAGAGGTGGTAGGTGCTGATGGATGAGGTTCTGATGGTTGGACATCAGGATATATTTCAGTGTATTTAACTGGATCGTAGGTTATTAAGGCTTGTTTGACAGATAAAGGAACTAGGAGGGGTCGTTACACCGCCTTCTTATTATTAGTAGATAATAAGTCATTAAAAGCTCTTTTAGCTAGTCTGAATGATGAAATTAATTCACTAGCTGATTGAGGCTTATCATCACAATAAAAACTATAGATAAGCTGACAGAATCTAGCAAAGTAAACAGTATTTCTATCTTCTGTAATTCTATCCCCAATAAAACCTAAGACATCACTTGCATAAACAAAATCAGTTTGATTTTTGAGAGCATACCCGATTTGTTGGCTGAATATGGGGATTGCATCGAAATTAGAACATTTATTTGTAAAAGCCTTGGTTATGCAGTCAAAGAAGAAATTCCATTCCCTCCTTATGTAAGATCTCTTCAATGACCCAGCTTTGCCAATGTCCTCTCATACCCCAGACTGGCCATCATGTTTTGAAGAACTGGCTCTTTAACAGTAGAATAAAAACAGTTCTCAGGCAGCTACAGTGCTTGTCGAACCGTAGCCAATGTCACGACATGCTCATCCTCCCCTGATGAAAAAATTATACATGGGGACCTTTGAGCACGACCATCATCATATACTCCGCTTCTCCAGAACTCCAGCACTTGAGTACCAGAGACTTCATTCGGTTCGTTCAGAGCGTACCCAATATCAGAACTAGTAAGAAAGTCCTAAATGAAATGAAGTTCTGATGGGGCTTCTGACTTGCTAAGAATAGCGGAGAAGTTATTAGGAACAAACTTAGCTCGATCAAAAATTACGTCTTTTGGTGCCATTTCTATAAGAAATTAAGTGAGTAAAAGAATGTTTGCAAAGTGTTTGTAAAAAGTCCTGAGAGAAAAACAACTTCAGAAAATAAAAGAGAGAGAGAGAGAGAGAGAGAGTAAAAGAGATTTTGAATAGAAAAGTAAGTAAAAGATTAGTAAATCTTTTATCTCTCATATATATACTCTCTCAACTCAACAGTTGTATTTTTGAAGCATGGGATACACTTTACACCTGGCACCATGTGAACAGTCAGTAAACGGTTAGAAAAAGAGTTAATGGGCACGTAAAATAAGCAATAATTATCGTGCACATGCAGTTTTTCAGGACATACACGTTAACCACTAACCCATATTGATTATGACCATTTTATCTCACATTAACCAATATTCTGTAAAAATATTATCGTTCAAGTAATGACCAAAAATATACCAAGTAAATAAATACCGCCACGTCAGCATCAGAACTTGATTATTATCAGGATTTAAAAAGTCATCAGAATATGGCTCCTTAACTCGAAAAGTGAATGTTTATTCCTGTAATTCTTCACACAAATACTGATACGGTTTCATCAGAACTTCCGTCAGAACTTGTCCTCAGAATTTATGCAATCTGACACATAAACTGTTCATCTAAAACAACATTTATCACAACAGTAATTTTCATTATTCATATGGAGTGTAAGTATGTGCATTAAGCTAAATATCAGACAAAGAGTAAAGTCTGATTCACTTCGGTACATCTTAGAAATAAGGCATAACTAAGAACTTTGCTCAAAATCTATCATTATTCTGAAGTCTACTTTAGAATGAGTTCATGCATGAGGCCACCTCAACTGTTTTGTGCTCAATTTATGCATCTTTTGAAATTCCATTTTACATTGGCTTCTCAGTGTAAGTGAGTCACGACTGCTTATCAGAATTTATGTTGTTATCAGAGTATTTCTCCAGTAATCATAGAGTGTGAAAAGTCACCAAGAAAATTTTATTTTGCTTTTCTAATGCATATTACTTAATACCAGCAATGCACTTGGGTCTTCCCTTCCACATTTTTACTCTAGATCTCAAAGGAGTACCTGATATTTATTTCTTTTCTTTTTCTTTTGATAAGTGAGGCTTATCAGCACTTAGTACATCCACCAGATTTACTAACATCAGAACTTAACAGATAAGAAGCATTATTCTAGTTTTTGACTTAGTAATAAGATACACAAAGTAAACTTAACTAAGCTCAATATCAGAATTTGCTTGTGTTAAAAGATTTCCACATAAACAATTACTTCAAACATGGGATCTTTAGTATATTAAAAACTACTAGGTCAGCATCTAACACAGTTATCCTTATTGGATTGAATAGTCACAGAAACATTCATATCACTATCAGAGTTTAGAAATTCACATCAGACAACAATCAACACTTAAGCAATTTTCAATTTAAGCACAGAATACATAAAGATAGTAATATCTGTAAATACTGATCATAAAGTCTGATGTATCAGAACATAAACTAAGCAGATTTAGAGAAAGAAACTGAAACCATTCCAAGTTCATTTACTAATCTTGTAAAAGTAGCTTCACACAGTGATTTGGTGAAGATATCTGCTAGTTGTTGATCTGTTGGAACAAAATGCAATTCCACTGTACCTTCATCCACATGTTCCCTTATGAAGTGGCACCTAATGATGATGTGCTTTGTCATTGAGTGTTGAACTGGATTACCTGTCATAGCAATAGCACTTTGATTATCACAGTAGATAGGGATTTTATAAAATTCTAACCCATAATCCAGTAACTGATTCTTTATCCAAAGAATCTGTGTACAACAGCTTCCTGCATCAATGTATTCTGCTTCTGCAGTTGATGTGGAAATTGACTTCTGTTTCTTGCTAAACCAAGAAACCAATCTGCCTCCAAGAAATTGGCAGCTTCCACTTGTGCTTTTCCTGTCAATTTTGCATCCTGCAAAATCTGCATCTGAGTAACCTATTAGCTTAAAGTCTAATTCTCTAGGATACCACAATCCCAGATCAGCTGTACTCTTAAGGTACTTGAAAATTCTTTTCATAGCTGTTAAGTGAGGTTCTCTTGGATCTGCTTGAAATCTTGCACAAAGACAGGTAGCATACATGATATCAGGTCTACTTGCAGTTAGATAGAGTAGTGAACCAATCATGCCTCTGTAATCAGTAATATCTACTGATTTACCAGTATCCTTATCCAACTTTATTGCAGTGGCCATAGGAGTGGATGTATTTGAACAATCTTGCATTCCAAATTTCTTCAATAAATTTCTGATATACTTAGATTGACAAATAAAAGTTCCTTCTTCATTCTGCTTGACTTGAAAGCCCAGAAAATAGTTAACTTCTCCCATCATACTCATTTGATATCTTGACTGCATCAGCTTGGCAAACTTCTTACAAAGTCTGTCATTTGAAGAACCAAAAATGATATCATCAATATATATTTGCACCAAAAGTAAGTCCTTTCCATGGTTGAGGTAGAACAGTGTTTTGTCAATAGTCCCTCTGTTAAATCCACTTTCCAGAAGAAACTGAGCTAAAGTCTCATATCATGCTCTTGGAGCTTGCTTAAGGCCATAAAGTGCTTTATCAAGCATGTAGACATGATTGGGAAATTTGGGATCTACAAAGCCTGGAGGTTGTTCAACATATACTTCCTCTTCTAATTCTCCATTAAGAAAAACACTTTTCACATCCATTTGAAAGACTTTAAACTTCTTGTGAGCAGCATAAGCCAAAAATATCCTTATGGCTTCCAATCTAGCAACAGGTGCAAATATTTCATCATAATCAATTCCCTCCTGTTGAGAGTATCCTTTTGCAACCAGCCTTGCTTTGTTCCTTGTAATTATTCCATCACTGTCAGTTTTATTTCTGAACACCCATTTTGTACCAACAACAGACATATTCTTTAGTCTTGGCACTAGGGTCCAGATTTTATTTCTTTCAAATTCATTTAACTCTTCTTGCATTGCTTGCACCCAATCAGCATCTTGAAGAGCTTCTTCCACTTTCTTTGGTTCAGTCTGAGAAAGAAAATAATGATAGAGACATTCATTTGATGTAGCTGTTCTAGTTCTGACATCTGCATCAGGATTTCTAATAATTAAGTCAGGTGTATGTGCTTTAGTCCACTTCCTTGCAGATGGAAGGTTATCTCTAGAACTGGATGCTCCCCCATGATCCATGCTGTCTCCATCAACATTTTCTGATGCTCCCCCTGAAATTATGCTCTCTGAGTTGGATCCTTCAGAATTTGAGTTTCCAGAAATATCAGAACATGAGTTTCCAGAATTATCAGAACTTGGCCCATCAGAACTTGAAGAGCCTGTTGTAGGTTCTGATGCTTCTTGAGATGTGGTTAGATCTTCAGTATGCTCCCCCTGCACAGGTGCATTTTCCTTTGGCGTAGTCACCACAGTTTCAATAACATCAGAGTTTAATCCATCAGAGTTTGCAGTATCAGGATTTAGACTGTCAGGATTTACAGAATCAGAATTTAAAACTTTATTTTCGAATCTCAGCTGTTCATGATTATTGAAATCTTCAAGTCCAGTAATCTTCTTATCATCAAAAGAGACATTGATCGATTCCATGACAACCTTTGTTCTTAAATTGTAGACTCTGAAGGCTTTTGTGGAAAGTGGATATCCAACAAAAATTCCTTCATCAACTTTTAAATCAAATTTGGATAGCTGTTCGGGATGAGTCTTAAGAACAAAATACTTGCATCCAAATACATGAAAATACTTCAGATTTAGCTTCTTTTTCTTCACCATCTCATATGGTATTTTCCATGCTTGTTGATAAGTGTTGTATTCTGAGTAAAACAAGCAGTCTGCACAGCTTCAGCCTAAAAGTAGGTTGGCAACTTTGCTTCATCAAGCATAGTTCGTGCAGCTTCAATAAGAGTTCTATTCTTTCTTTCAACAACTCCATTTTGTTGTGGAGTTCCAGGAGCAGAAAATTCCTGCTTTATTCCATGGTCTTTGCAGAACTCTTCCATGATCAAATTCTTGAACTCAGTGCCATTATCACTTCTTATGATCTTCACGGAATCTTTGACCAATTTATCCAATTGCTTGACATGATCAATCAAGATAGATGCAGTTTCACTTTTTGTGTGCAAGAAATACACCTATGTGTATCTGGTGAACTCATCTACTATGACCATAACATATTTCTTCTTTGCTATAGATATGACATTCACTAGACCAAATAGATCAACATGTAGTAGGTGATAAGGCTCAAGAATTGATGATTCGGTCTTGCTCTTGAATGAAGATTTTCTTTGTTTTGCCTTCTGACATGATTCACAAAGGCCATCAGGAGAAAATACTGATTTTGGCAGTCCTCTGACAAGATCTTTCTTGACTAGTTCATTTATATTGTTAAAATTTAAATGAGAGAGTTTCTTGGGCCAATCCTAGCTTTCTTCAATTGATGCTCTACTTAACAGACAGATTGCAGAACCTTCGGTACTTGTTAAAAGCTTGGCTTCATAAATGTTACCATGCCTGTACCCTTCCAGAACAATTTTGCCTGTAGATTTGCTTACAACTTCACAGTGTTCTTCAAAGAAATCCACATGATAACCTCTGTCACAGATTTGACTAACACTCAGCAGATTGTGTTTAAGTCCTGAGACCAGAGCTACTTTTTCAATGATGACATTCCCAAGATTGATATTGCCATATCCCAGAGTTTTTCCAATGTTGCCATCTCCATAAGAAACACCTGGGCCAACTTTCTCCACAAAGTCTGATAGCAGGGCTTTATTTCTTGTCATATGTCCTGAACATCCACTATCCAAAACTAGGATATTTTTCTTGTTGCCCTGCAATCACAAAGACCACTAATGATTAGTTTTAAGGACCCGGACTTGCTTGGATCCTTTGGCCTTTTTAAGTTTGTTAACATTTGCAGCGGATTTAGCATCAGAGTTTATGTTAACAGTTTTCTTATCAGAATTTGCAATATCAGACTTTGCATCAGAACTTACACTAGAAGGAATAATGCTAACTTTCTTTACAGAAGGTTTTATTTGATAATAATCATAGTACAAACTATGATATCCTTACAAGTATAAATGGAATGCCATAAACTACCACAATGAAAATAAGGATTTTGTGGCTTATATCTAACAGACTGACTCTTAACTCCTAATTTTCAAGGTAAGGAGTTTATGTTCTTATTCTTCCTGCAAAAAGAAGCCAGATGGTTAGAGTTTCCACAGTTATGACATGTTTTTCTAGGAGCATTAGGAACAGGCTTATAATTATTACTTTTGTTCACACCTTCCTTTCCATTCCTATTTTTCCTAGGTGGCTTTACCTTGTTTACATTCTTAACATCTTTCAGCTTATGTTTAAGCTGCTTCTTCGTCATTAAGCTTATGTCAACTTCAGTTGGCTTATCCTGTTTAGGTTTGTCAGAAGTTAATTTCTCCTTAACTTCTGATTTCTCAATATCAGTCTTTGCAGTTACAAACTTAACAGGATTTACCTTTGGTTTTTGTTTAACAACTATAGGCTCAGTTTCTACAATTCCCTTACCGTTCTTATCATCTCCATAACCTAAGCCCTCTTTCCAGTTTCCACTACTAAGCATATCCTGAGTTGTTCTACCAGAGTTAGTCCAAGTCCTAATAATCTCTCTTTCCCTTTCTAACTCAGTTTTTAGAGATTCATTCATTTTTAGCACTTCATCCCTAACATAAAAGGCATCATCTCTATCTTTTGAGTTTGATGGAACATGACTAACTCTTTTTCTAAATAATCATTCCTCTTTTTATAAGCAAGATTTTCAGAAGTTAATCTTTCACATGTTAAAGTTTGATCTTTATAACTAATGAACATGGTTTTAAGATATCTTCTCAACTCAGTAATATCATCAGTTTGAAAGGCATAAGTAGTTTGAGGTACCTTTAAGTCAGCAGTATCATAACTGATATCAGCATTTGCCATCAAGGCATAGTTTTCCTCATCCTCAGAATCTGAAGCATCTGACCAGCTTTTCTTCTTTGTGACAAGAGCCTTGCCTTTGTCACTCTTCCCTTTTCTGCAATCAGGAGATATGTGGCATTTCCCACCATAGTTGTAGCATTTAACATTTGAGTAATCTCCTCTGTCAGACTTTCCTCCTTTGCCTTCAGATTTTCTGAAACCTTTCTTATCAAAACTTGCACAAAAACTTCTTTCCTCTCCTGAATTTCCTGTATGCAATCTCTGTGATTCCTTTCACCATAAGAGCACACAGCTTCATCATCTCTTCATCAGGGTCTATCTCAGGTATACTTTCAGTTTCTGAGTCATCATCAGTTATTCCCAAGGAACTAACAATGAGATTTACAGAAGGGGGGTTGAATGTAAATCTCAAAACTTTTTCAAGTTTTGAGCAGTTTCAAAGGCTAAGTGTTTTGATGAACAGTTGTGTGTGAATTGCTTTAGGCAGGTGTAGACAGATATATATTCAAAACATAAATATAAAGAACACAAAGGCTTTAAAAACTTTTCTGGTGGATTTGTTGTTCCACCAGAGATGTGTATTTCAGAAAATCTGTGATTCAAAAGAATTGATCACAGCTGCGTCCTAGTACAAACTAGATGATTTTCTCTCTATGTTTTTCTAAACAGCTCTGGAAAATTCACCATCTAATTACTAGATGCAACTTGGTTTATATATCACCAAGTTTACAAGTGAAGATAAAAGTACAAATACAATTAAAAAGATTCTTCACATGTTTCTTCTTCATTTCTCTATCCAATGCAATCTAGGATAATCTGTGAATCTTTGAATACTTTCTTGTTTGCACCAGAATGGAAATGCTGCATTTTCTTGATTCCTCCAAGAGGCTACCACATTCTAATTGTCTCTGTCAACCCATGTGCCTCTGTCAGCTTATGAATTGTCACTGTCAACTGCTATTAAACTGAGCATCCGTTGAAGCTTTCATCCATTGATGGCTTTATCCGTTGATGCATTAGCAGTTGAGGCTTTATCCGTTGATGCACTCATCCATTGATGGATGTTATCCATTGAAGCTTTAGAGACATCTGTTGAAGCTTTATTTCTCATCCGTTGAAGGCCTTTAATTTATCAGTTGATACTACTTCACTTATACAAAATTACAAGGCATGAAATATTTACAATTAGCCCTCCTATTTGCATATCCACTAGTAGTCAACATGACTTATAATTTCCCACAATCATCTAAGAATTATAGCTTAAATACAGAAACTGAAATGTGCTACAATACTAAATTTATTTCTAAGTAAAGCTACTCCATAAACGGATAGCCAGAATGGTCTTATCCGTTGAGGCTACAAACACTAGATTTCTACTTAAGTGTTTTGTTTAACTTATCATCAAACTAATACACATATTCCTAACAATCTCCCCTATTTATGTCTACTAGAATTGTAGGCATAAATTCAGGTTTAACTTGATGATAACAAAGCACTTAACAAATATATGAACTGAAGTCAAGTAGAAATTCAAAAGTGCTGCAAAAGTGTATGTACTGAGATAGAATTGAAGAATTTCATTATTTCCAAGGATGCTCCTTTAGGCTGAGCAGATTATTTTCTTTTCCTTTGATCCCTTGTTTTCTTTCCTAGCCTCATGTCATTTTCCTCTACTCTGAGTTGGAGTTGTCTGTAGAATTCAGCTTCATCTTCTTCACTGATGTCCAACTTAGATTGCATGTCCTTGAGAGTTTCATTACTGGCAATTTTAAGCTGGTCTTGAAGTCTGAAACATCTTCTGATTCCTTTATTATCTCTAAACTCCATCAACCAATGAGGTGATTTATGAATTGTAATTCCATGCTCAGGTATGAGTAATGTTCTAGGCAAGGAATTAGACTCCCACCAAGTTTTCCTTATGCTGGCAATCTTGTTGAGAATCTCAGTTTTGGCAGTCCTGGTAAATCCAGAATCCCTTTTGATAGCTGAGTAGACTCTAACCAAGGTAGAATAGCCTACATTCAGAATTTTTTGAAGAGGCCAAGTCCTTTCCTCACTTCCTTTATACTTGAACACTAGCCTTTCTGGGAGCTATTTATATGCACTTATTCCCCTTACTTCCTCCAGCTCATCCAGATAGAGTTCAATATCTGTAAACTCTTTTATGTCACAAATGTGAACATAATCATCCTTTGAGGCTTGTGGCTTAGGCTTAGGTTTGTATTTCTGAGTGAATTTACTTGAGGTTAGGGAAGGTGTAGATTTGGATTTTCTTTTCAGTTTCTTTGGTGGTGGAGAGGTATTTAGGAAGGTAGGCAAGTTGATGGTGTCCCAATCAATAGGTTCCTCCTTAGGGATGATTGGTTCACCATGGAGATTTATACTAGGATCATCAATAAAAGGTTCAAGAATGGAAGGTAGTGGTTTAGATTTTGATTGGGTTTCTTCAGTGTCATCTCCACTCTTCCTTTTTGCATTGGCCTTCTTTCTGTTCCCTTTCTGCCATTCCTTTCTTTCCTCCACACTCTCTTAAACCACATTCCCCATATCCATATTTCTGCTTTCAATCTTGTCTTCTTCACTTTTATCTTCAATCTTCTTCTTTTCTTCATCCTGACTTGACTTTAGCTATTTTTCAAGCTTTGCTTGTGCTCTTTTGTCAGCCTTCAGCTTTTTAGCTTCTTCCTTTAACCTCATGGTTTCTTCCCTCTTGGCTTTTGAGAATTTGGGATGTCCTTGCATCACACAGATGCTCTTTCCCTCTCTATAAATGATATTCATATTCATTATTTCCACTACATCATTGGTCTCTTTGTGCTTTATGATGCTACCACCCAAAACTTTGTCTTCGTCAGGTTTTGGAAGAGGAAAATCTACTTCTTTTGATTGAATAAAGTTTAGAGGGTTCTTTGTAGAGTCCCTTTTGAATCTAGTGGATGGCTTGAGTACCATGGGTTTCAAATTCCTGAAAAAAGTTTCTCCAACCTTATTCCTCCTTACTGGCTTGTGCTCCATAATGATTGGCTCAACCTTTGTGCTATGTTTCACAGATAATGATTTTGAGGTTGTAGAGCCAAACACATGTTGTATCCTTTCATCAATTTGTCTCCTTTTCTCTTTCACCTTCATCTCAGCTGCTGCTAGTTGGATTAGATCAATTCCATCAAGCTTTCCTTTGATTTGAAGTGTTGGATAAGTAGTGATGGAAGGAACTAGCACTTTGGATATTTGAATGTTTGTAGATGGCTCCCCTCCCCCTTCTTTATTCTCCCCCTTTTTTTATCATCAAGGAGAGGAGTCAAGCCTTGTGCTTTAGCCAATTGCATGAGTAGACTTGTCTGAGACTGTTGATTTTGAAGAATGGTGACCATAGAGTTTTCAATGATATGAACTCTGTCCTCCAACTTGGCCAGCCTCTTTTCAGCATCTGATTCTCTTCTTAGTCTCAGTAACAAGTCTTGCATGGTACCATAGGGCATGACTGAATCCAGCTTCTCAGAATTGTAGGACTTTAAGTCAGCTATACCCTTCTTGAGCTCATCCACACTCAGATTCTGCCTTAATTGTTGTAGCTTCATGAGATGTAGAGAATCTAGGTGGGCTTGAAGAAGAGCCTTGGTACCAGCATTGGAGGTGTTTTGAATGGCTCTTTGGATTGACAGGATTTGTTTGACTAAGGAGACATTGAATTGTCCTGGTGTTGACTCCTTTGTCAATGCCCATTCAGGTAAATCTGGAATAGAACTTGGGCCTTCATCTCCCCCTAAGTTCATGCTTCCACAAAATGAAACAGAGTCATCATCGTTAGAATTTACTCCAAATTCTACAGATGGCTCACCAGCTGTAGAAGGCATCAAGTTGACAGCAGCTTTATCCCTTTGTAGAGATTCTGAAGTATGCACTAGGTTTAAAGTCTTTTCTGCCGCCTCATTGCCCTGAGTAGCCAACAATTGATAGGCTGACACAGGATGAGTAAAAGTGTCAGCATGCAAGGAAATGTTATCAATTATAGCCTTGTAATGTTGCTAAAATTGTCTTTCCTTTTTAGCATCATCCACAATCATTGACTCATTAGCAATGGCTGGATCCACCCTTATACCTTATGTACCTGCTTTTCTCTCAATTTCTCTCTTTTCTTGCATCAGGGGCTCCCCCTGGCTCACACTCCTCACACCCTCACCCTCACCTACTAAGATGGCACTCCTCTCACTTTCTTTTGCCATGCTGGAAGAAATAGCATGCATATTTAGACTCTCAAGCTCTCCTTTTGCCTGGGAGCAACCCAGCCTCTCACTCAAACTTTCACTCCCTTCCCTCAAACCTAGAAGTGATTGTACAGTAACCATGTCTTCTACACTTGGAATTGATTCAGCTATTTGTGTAGAGACTATCAACGGATAGGGAGGATCCGTTAAAGTAGGAACTGATGATATCAACGGATAACTGCTGTTAAGCTTATCCGTCGAAGAACAACCACTTGTCAACGAATGAGGAATATCTGTTGAAGAAGGAAAAGAAGTAGAAATTGAAAGTAACATGATTGTTGAATATGTGTGGATTGATTTTAATTTTGGTGACATAGATTCTTCAACCAAATCTGAAAGAATTGGCTTATGATCCAACAAATCATCTAAAAGATGATGATCACCAGTATTTGAGTGGGGCTCCTCCCTGAGTTGTAAAGAGGGAGAATCAGGAATTGATGTGAATATCATGTCCACATCCAGAGATGGTGATGGAGAATTTGGTGATTGATGTGTGTCAATTTTGAGAGAATGGGATTGTGACTCCACATTTGTTGGAGTCACATCAAGCTGAATTTGAGAAGGCATAGATACAGGTGGGTGTATCTGTGCAGTGTGTGCACCCTGTGTGGAGACTAAGGTTTTGATCCTCTTTCTTCTTGAAAAGGCTTTTACAGGTGAGTGTGTGGCTTCAGTTTCCCTCCCTCTTTTGTTCTGTGTCCCTGGTTGGGGACTATTTTCAATAGCTGCACCCTTTTGGGAGGATGCAACTAGGGATGAGTTTGAATCCTTTTCAACCACTACAGTCTTTTGAGAAACTGTGGCTTGGCTAGCTGGGGTACGACTCACCTCTCCTACCTTATCCTGGGGGGTTTCTTGATGTTCACCCCTCCCCTCACCACTCATACCCTGTTCACTCCCCTCAGGGTTTATGGTAGTTGTTACAACTGTTGTCTTTGGAGAAACAACAGAGGTGGCTTTCTTTGACTTTGGTCTTGAAACTTTAGGTTTGGTGGCTTTGGTAGGAATCTGTTGGGACAAGGACACAGATTCCATGGCCACACTTGAAGGCAAATAAATAATGGGGTTTGAAGTAGTAGGAGTTGAAGAAGTATTTACCTCACTTACCTGAGATGCATTCATTATTGGTAAATATACCAATGGCACCTGATTGTTGAGGTTAATTCTCAAAAGGTCTGCAAGGACCCTTTTCTCTTGTGCCCAGCATTTGAGTTTATTACTCTCATTGGTTATGACCAAAACTTCAGCAACATGGTTAGCCAATAACATAAAGAATCTAGCATAGTAGATGTTATGAGGTCTATTAGCTTTGTTACCTAACCTGGTACCCAATTCTAGCATGACATAGTTGCTAAAATTAAAATACCTATCAGAAACTAGCATATAGAGCATATTAACTAGAGATGAAGTTATTGCATCAAAATTGCTAATTTTCCCAGTGAAAACCTTGATAAAGGCATCACCAAGAAAACTCCATTCTTTCCTAAGGCCTTTTCTTCTAATACTCCCTAAACTAGCAGAATCAAAAGAATAGCCTATGGAATCTAACATGCTAGATACATCATTATCAGTGTGTGGTGTCATGGCATTGTTCTCAGGTAGTTTGAAACAGGACTGTATATCATCACAATTAATACAATAATCTTTACCTTTGAGAGTGAAAGAGATGGTCATATCAGTGGGGTTGAACTCTGCAGTTGTCCAAATCTCCTCAATTACCTCACAGTAAATAGTTGGGGCTTCCAGCATTGCATAGCTTAGTTTGCAGTTTTTGATGAAGTCCATCATCTTGTGATAATCTGAGTGGGCTTCATTCTTTTCCACCAAAGCTATGAAATTGTTTTTCTCATAGACAAATCCAGACTGGGACATTATCTTTACTACTGGTGCCATTGTAGTGGGTAGAGGTTGCAGAGAAAAGTTGAGAGTTTTGGGAGAGAAAGAGAGTAAAAGCTTTTGAAAAATTGCAAGAAAGCGTAAAGTGAGAATAAAAATTCAAGGGCTTTTATACTTTCTCAAATTAAAACGTAAGGAGAATGATTAATCAATATTTTTAAGTAAATTATAGCCGTTTGAGAATAAAGAAAAATGTATAAATTCCAAAAACTGCCTTTAATACAAATACATACGACTATGTATATATATATGTATCAACGGTTAAGTAAAAGAATCAACGGTTGTGACTTACTTAAAACAACTGATGTGACACTTCAAAGGATGAGGTAAATAGTTATTCATTGAAGATTAACACAGTTTTATCCGTTGAAGGATAAAATTACCAGAAATGTATTTGCCTTTCAACGGATAGTGAACATCCGTTGATAGAACAATTTTGGCTTTCAACGGATAGGGAATATCCATTGATAGAATAAACTTTACTTAAAGCCAACTTTGTTCTTGCAACAAATTCATTTCAGGCTTCAAAACAAATTATAATAAGGACATGAATTTATGAATAATTAAGCATACCTAGCTCACTTACTAATCTTGTGAATGTTGATTCATCAAGTGGCTTGGTAAATATGTCTGCAATCTGCTTTTCACTTGGAACAAAATGAAGTTCCATTTTACCATTCATCACATGTTCCCTTATGAAGTGGTACTTGATGTCAATGTGCTTGGTTCTTGAGTGCTGCACTAGATTTTCAGTAATGGCAATGGCACTTGTGTTGTCACAGAATATAGGAATTTTGTCAACAGTTAGCCCGTAGTCAAATAGTTGATTCCTCATCCATAGTATCTGTACACAGCAACTACCAGCAGCAATGTACTCAGCTTCAGCTGTTGATGTAGAAACAGAATTTTGCTTCTTGCTGAACCATGACACAAGCTTATTCCCTAGAAATTGACAGGTGCCAGTTGTACTTTTCCTGTCTATTTTGCAACCTGCATAATCTGCATCTGAGTAGCCAATTAGATCAAAACCAGACTCTCTAGGGTACCATATTCCTAGATTTGGTGTCCCTTTGAGATATCTGAATATTCTTTTAATAGCCACTAAGTGAGATTCTTTAGGATCATCTTGAAATCTAGCACAGAGACATGTAGAAAACATTATATCAGGTCTACTAGCAGTTAAATATAGAAGTGAGCCAACCATGCCTCTATAACTTGTAATGTCCACAGACTTTTCAGCCTTTTTTAATTCAAGCTTGGTGGCAGTGGTCATAGGAGTTTTTGCAGATGAACAATCCATTAAGTCAAACTTCTTTAAAAGATCATAAATATATTTAGTTTGACTAGTGAAAATTCCACCACTAACTTGTTTAACTTGTAAACCAAGAAAATAAGTTAGCTCTCCCATCATGCTCATTTCATATTTACTTTGCATTAAGTTAGCAAACTTTTTACAAAGCTTATCATCTGTAGAACCAAATATAATATCATCTACATAGATTTGAACAAGTATTGTAGAGCCATTAATATTTCTAAAGAAAAGAGTTTTGTCAACAGTACCTCTTGTGAAGTAATTATCTAGAAGAAATTTTGACAAAGTCTCATACCAGGATCTAGGTGCTTGCTTTAGTCCATAGAGTGCTTTCAACAGATAATACACATAGTCTGGAAAATTTGGATCTTCAAATCCTGGAGGTTGGCTTACATAAACTTCTTCCTCCAATTCTCCATTCAGAAAAGCACTCTTGACATCCATTTGATAGACTTTGAAATTGGCATGGGCTGCATAGGCTAGAAAGATTCTGATGGCTTCAAGTCTTGCAACTGGAGCAAATGTCTCATCAAAAATCTATTACCTCTTGTTGAGAATAGCCCTTGGCAACCAATCTGGCTTTATTCCTTATGACAATGCCATTTTCATCCATCTTGTTCCTGAATACCCATTTTGTGTCAATAGAGCTCTTGTTCTTTGGCTTGGGTACCAGCTTCCATACCTTGTTCCTCTCAAATTGGTTTAGCTCCTCTTGCATTGCTAAAATCCAATATGGATCCAATAGAGCTTCTTCCACTCTCTTAGGTTCCTCTCGTGATAGAAAACTACTGTATAGACATTCATCTTGAGTAGCCCTTCTAGTCTGCACCTTAGATGTTGCATCACCAATGATCAATTCAAAAGGATGATTCTTGGTCCATTTCCTTTGAGGTGGTAGATTAGCTCTAGATGAGGTTGCCTCAGTATTGTCATGATGTGAGATAGAGTGTTGATTGGTTGAAACTCCCCATGAGTTACTGATCCTTTGAAAGGAGCTGGGAGTTCTATCAACTGATGAAGTGAATTGATTATCCGTTGATAGACTATGATCAATGGATGCTTCATTATGTACTTCAACGGATGATGCACTTTGTCTTTCAACGGATGCTGCATTATTTCTATCAACAGATGCTGAATTATGACTTTCAACTGATGCAGCATTTTGTGCATTATCCAAAGGCAGATTTTGAATTCTTTTCGAGGTGCCTTCTCCATCATTCTCATCTTCACTATCATCACAATATATCTTAATGTTGTCAAATTTGAGTCCTTCATGATGTCCCTCGTCTGTTATTCCATCAATCTTTTTATCATCAAACATAACTTGCACAGATTCTATAACAATGTTAGTTCTTAGATTGTAGATCCTATATGATTTTCCAACAGAATAACCAACAAATATTCCTTCATCAGCCTTTGCATCGAACTTCCCTTTGTGATTAGGTTGTTCCTTAGAATGTAGCATTTTCAACCAAAGACATGAAGAAAGTTTAAAGTTGGTTTTCTTCTCTTGAACAATTGATAGAGAGTCATGCCTTTTGCCTGATTGATTAGAGAAATATTCTGAGTGTAACATGCACAGTTAACAGCCTCAGCCCAAAAATATGTTGGGAGTTTTGACTCTTCAAGCATTGTTCTTGCAGCTTCAATTAGTGATCTGTTCTTCCTTTCCACCACACCATTTTGTTGTGGAGTCCTTGGAGCTGAGAACTGATGCATGATCCCATTTTCTTCACAGAACAACCTCATCATAGAATTTCTGAACTCAGTTCCATTGTCACTCCTGATATTCCTTACATTGAAATCTGGATAATTGTTGACTTGTTTGATGTGATTGATAATGATTTTACTAGCTTCATCCTTTAATCCAAGAAAGTAGGTCTATGAAAACTTAGAGAAGTCATCAACAATCACTAGGCAATATTTTTCCTTGAAATTGATAATACATTAACTGGTCCAAAAAGATCCATGTGTAGCAGTTGTAATGGTTCTTCAATTGCTGATTCAAGCTTCTTACTAAATGATGTTCTCTTTTGCTTTCCTTTCTGACAAGCATCACACAGTCCATCCCTTGAGAATTCCACTAGAGGCATTCCTCTAACTAAGTCCTTTTTTACTAGATCATTCATTATCTTGAAATTTAAATGGGACAGCTTCTTGTGCCATAACCAACTTTCATCTGGACTTGCTTTGCTGAAAAGACAAGTAATTGATTCTGCATCTGTAGAGTTGAAGTCAGCCAAGTACACATTCCCTTTTCTAACTCCAGTTAGAACCACTTTATTGTCCTTCTTACTTGTGACAACACAGGCTTCAGAATTGAAGGAAACAGTATTCCCTCTGTCACATAGTTGACTGGTGCTCAATAGATTGTGTTTGAAACCATCAACTAATGCAACTTCATCAATGATGACATTTTCTTTTGAAATCAGGCCATATCCCATAGTGAACCCTTTGTTGTCATCTCCAAAGGTTATGCTAGGGCCAGCTCTCTCCTTGAACTCTGTGAGCAGGGTGAAATCTCATGTCATGTGCCTTGAACAACCACTGTTCAAGTACCATAGATTCATTCTTTTTCCCTGCACACAACAAAGTCAAATCAAGTTGATTTTGGTACCCAAGTTTCCTTGGGTCCAACCTTGTTAGTCTTTTTCCTAGACTTCATACCTCCTGTATCTTTTGACTTAGGTAACTTTGGGTCAACCTTGGTTTCAAATGTAGTTGGTTGAAGTGTAGGGTTAGTCACAGAATCATTTAGCACATTTGGTTGAATTTGATAAGGCATGGATTGTGCAAATACATTATTCCACATAGGCATGTTGTATGGCATTTGAGGCATACTGAATGCAGCAAAATAAGGATTATTAACATATGGCATGTTTGTAAAATGTGCATGAGGATTCTGTTGAGACATAACAGGCATAGCATGTAGAGGTGACATAGACATGTTAGGCATGGAAGGAGTTAAAGGCATGGGAGCATTCTTAACAGACTTGCAGTTAGCAGATAGATGATTAACACTTTTACAATGCACACAACTTTTTCTAGGAGCATACTTATCAGGTGTGTAATTGTTGTGTTTGTTAATCCCTACCTTCCCATTTCTGTTAGATTTCCTTTTAGTTTCTTTTTTATCCTCAACCATCTTTAGCCTATTTTTCAACTGATCTAAAGTCATGTGTCCTATATTCACCTTACTGGCATCTTTGGATGTACTACCTTCTTCTTTGACAAAGTTTTGGAAGTTGAACCAAACTTCTAATTGAGATTTTTCAAATTGTTCTTTTTAGAATCACTTTCCTGTTTCAATTGATGAGCCTTCAACGGATGCTCCTGTTCTTCCTTCAACAGATAACTTTCATCATCCGTTGATTCCACATCCGTTGATAATCCATCAATTAATTCTACTTCCTTTTTGTTTTTCTTCCAGGCATTCTCACAGAGTGATTCAATTCCCTGAACCTTGACAATCTGAGCACTAACATCCCTAGATGTTTTCCAGGCCTTGATTACATCTTGTTCACGTTCTAATTGTTTAGAAAGAATTTCTACTTTCTTAGCAGATTCTTCTAGTTCACTCTCAACAGATAAGCATTTGATTTTAATCTTTTCAAGCTCAATTACCTTACCCTCTAACACAGCATTCCTATCACTTAAAAACAAATTATTTTCTTTAATTCTTGTGTTTTCTTTAGCTAGTGATTTAAAGGAAACACGCAAATGATATAATTCATTGGATATATCATTTATAGCTTCATTGCATTCAATCTTAGAAAGCTGAGAGAGGTCATTAGTAATTACCTGGTTGCTTGATGAACTAGTTTCATTTTCATCAAAATTAGCCATCAGGGCTAGGTTGACATATTCCATATCATCATCTTCATTGGCTCCATCCGCTGCCCAGTAATCCTGAGTCAGAAAAGGCTCTTTCCTTTTGTTTGAGAAAATCGAAATATTTCTTTTTGTAATCAACTTGCTCAAATTTCTTCTTATCAGAGGTTGGCTTTCTACACTCATTTGCAAAGTATCCACTTATGCCACAGTTATAACATTTGAACTTAGATTTGTCCACCATGTTCTTGTTTGGCTTAGTGAATCTAGCATTTTTCTTGAATTTCATCTTTGCAAACCGCCTGGACAGAAAAGCCAGATGTTCATCAACATCATCAGAGTCATCTTGATTGGAACTATCTTCAACCTCAGCTACTTGCTCCTTTCCTTTGCTTGATTCTGATTTGCTTGCGCCAATTTTGAGACTTGGCATTGTCTTTTCTTTATTCCTGGCTTCAGTCTTCTCATTGTCAGCTACAAGTGCAACTGATCCACCTTTTCTCTTTCCCTTTTCCAACAGCTCATCTTGCTCCATCTCAAGTTTATAGGTCTTCAAAATTCCATATAATCTTTCAAGTGTGAAGTCCTTATAATCTTGAGAATTCCTTAGTAAAACAGTCATAAGCTTCCATTCCTTTGTTAGAGACCTCAGAAATTTTAAGTTGGAATCCTTGACTTGGTACACTCTGCCATACAGCTTCAATATATTCAACAGTTTCTGAAATCTATTGAAGGTATCATTCAGTGATTCTCCTTCTTCAAAATGAAAGTATTCATACTGTTGCATGAGAAGCTGCATTTTGTTTTCTCTGAATTGTTCAGTACCTTCACAGATAAGTTGCACAGTATCCCAAATTTCCTTAGCAGTTTGGCTGTTAATGCCATTATCAAACATATCTTGATCTAGGCCATTAAACAGAATGTTCATGGCTTTCTTGTCCTTGTGAACCTCTTCAATATCTTCATCAGTCCATTCTGCTTTTGGCTTGGGAATAGACTGTCTAATAGCGACTGTGGCAGTTGCAGCTGTGGCTACCTTGTGAGGGATATGAGGACCATTTTTATGCAGTTGATGTAGCTTTCATCTTGAGAGAGAAGATTTAGATGCATCTTCACTTTCCAGTGATGATAATTATCTCTTTACAGGATTGGAATCTTTACACCAATATCCTTCTTACTCATTATGTTAGTAGAATAGATCTTTAAACTCTTTGTAAGTTAAGAGCTTGCTCTAATACCAATTGTTATTCCCAACTAACTAACAATGAGATTTACAGAAGGGGGTTGAATGTAAATCTCAAAACTTTTTTAAGTTTTGAGCAGTTTCAAAGGCTAAGTGTTTTGATGAACAGTTGTGTGTGAATTGCTTTGGGTAGGTGCAGACAGATATATATTCAAAACACAAATGTAAAGAACACAAAGGCTTTAAAAACTTTTCTGGTGGATTTGTTGTTCCACCAAAGATGTGTATTTCAGAAAATCTGTGATTCAAAAGAATTGATCACAGCTACGTCCTAGTACAAACTAGATGATTTTCTCTCTATGTTTTTCTAAACAGCTCTGGAAAATTCACCATCTAATTACTAGATGCAACTTGGTTTATATATCACCAAGTTTACAAGTGAAGACAAAAGTACAAATACAATTAAAAAGATTCTTCACATGTTTCTTCTTCATTTCTCTATCCAATGCAATCTAGGATAATCTGTGAATCTTTGAATACTTCCTTGTTTGCACCAGAATGGAAATGCTGCATTTTCTTGATTCCTCCAAGAGGCTACCATATTCTAATTGTCTCTGTCAACCCATGTGCCTCTGTCAGCTTATGAATTGTCACTGTCAACTGCTATTGAACTGAGCATCCGTTGAAGCTTTCATCCGTTGATGGCTTTATCCATTGATGCATTAGCAGTTGAGGCTTTATCCGTTGATGCACTCATCCATTGATGGATGTTATCCGTTGAAGCTTTAGAGACATCCGTTGAAGCTTTATTTCTCATCCGTTGAAGGCCTTTAATTTATCAGTTGATACTACTTCACTTATACAAAATTACAAGGCATGAAATATTTACAATTAGCCCTCCTATTTATATATCCACTAGTAGTCAACATGACTTATAATTTCCCACAATCATCTAAGAATTATAGCTTAAATACAGAAACTGAAATATGCTACAATACTAAACTTATTTCTAAGTAAAGCTACTCCATCAATGGATAGCCAGAATGGTCTTATCCGTTGAGGCTACAAACACTAGATTTCTACTTAAGTGTTTTGTTTAACTTATCATCAAACTAATACACATATTCCTAACATCATCATTATCAGAACTTGATGACTCAGTATCAGACTTTGTGATGAGAGCTTTTCCCTTTCCTTTCTTTGAGGCAGCAACTTTGGGACTTTCCTCCTCAGCCACAAAGGCAACTGTCCTTGACTTTCTTCCATTCCTCTTGCTTCTTATTTCCATCTCAAGTTCATGAGTCTTGAGCATCCCATAAATTTCATCAAGAGTTATTTCGTCAAGATTATAGTTGTCTCTTATTATTGTGGCCTTCAAATCCCATCTTTTAGGAAGAGCTAACAGGAATTTAAGATTTGAATCTTCAATATCATACTCTTTGTCAACTAGTGACAAATCATTCAAGAGTTTGACAAATCTGTCATATAAATCAGTTAATGTGTAACACCCCCAGATCCGGGGTCGGGGATCCGGGTCGTCACGGTCTTTCTTTCCACAATATCACTTCACTTAATTAATAATAAATAACCTTATGCTGTGACCCCACACTAACACACACCACAACCCGTTATAGTCTCAGAGATTAAATTTAAATAAGTACAAGTCTTTGAATCCACAATTTAAAAGTTATTACAACCCAAAATGATTACTTGATAAATTTACAGTTAATTGCCATTATCTGCCACAAGTTATAATTATACATAATTGATTCTCAAAAGTAGATGGTCTGATCTACAATAGATCTACCTCTGCAGCTATAGCAGCTACAACATCAACGGGAAGACGCGGGACGCTTCCCACGCGCTTGCGCTGGGTCTGCTGGAGTCTGGCCATCTTTCCTAACTGTTGTTGTGTGATGAAGAAATAAAGCAAGGGTGAGTAGCAAGCCCACCGAAATAATATGTATAATGATTAACAATATATGAGCCTTCTCATAGTACTCATAAAGGTCTTGGTCAAAAGAAATGAACCAAGTTGATATCTTAATGCGATGAAGTCGCAAAATATTCAGTATATATATATACATATATACTTTTCAAAATATGGGAAGTCCTCTTCCATGCATAATACACACAGAGTTCCAGTGTATAACTGTATAAAAATATCTTTGCAAGGTGATCTCATATATCTAACCTTGTCTCAACGTTTTTCTGAAAATCTTTGTCATGCATAAGATAATCATTTACTAGATATAAGTTTAAAAAAAATGAAGTTACAAGATACTCCAATATACTTATATCTTTTCCAAATACTACTTGAACTACCACCGTTCAAGTTATAACAAAGTTCATCACCCAGATGAGACTACAAGATAAGACTTGAATAGATTCAATCTTTGAAATATCATTATAAATAACGAAGTTACGAGATACTTCATTAAGTCCTGATATATATATATCCATATATATATATATATATCTCATACATTTCCTGAAAATCTCTGTCATGTAAAGTATGAACAGAGTTATAATATCCAATGAATTTTTTTGAAAGGAAAAGAATTTTGGCATAAACCAGATATCTTGCTGATCAGGCAAAGATACCAATAAGTAACCTTTTCTACTAGTAGATGGATGAATCCCCCACCGGTCATCACCCTGGCCACATAAGGACCTTGTGCTGGACCGCCACCCGGCCTCTTACGCGTTGATGGACTGCCACCCAGCCACTTACACTTTGATAGACCGTACCCCAGCCTGTCGCTTATGCCGACTCAATTAGATGGGCTTACTTCCCGAACATTGGGCAAGTAATCAATTCATTTATCAAAACAGCAACCTTGTTGCGAATATAAAATACACCATAGAGCCGGATCCCTCAGGTTTTGAACGAGTATTTAAATCCCCTTTAAAAGGAAGATCTTAAATATAAAAATGAGTTTTGGGATCCGCTCTAACTTTTAAAAATCATTTTGAAGACTCGAAAACACTTTATAGAGTGTTTGGAGTAAAGCTGATTTAATGAAGTAAATCAGTCCCCAGAATATTTAGAAAATGACTGAATATTATTATTTAAATAATATTTCCATAAAGAATAATCTTTATAAAAATAATTGAAGTAGAAGTATTAAAACTTATACTTGAAACGAGTATTAAATAACCAAAGATACACTTATATGAAAGTATTATCTTTATTTGAATAATCGAAAATAAGTTTGATTATTGACACCTTATTCTTTAATAAAATAAAGAATATATTTCAGTAATAAGCGGAGTCATAATACCTCGAATGAATATTATAAATAATATTCATAAAATAAAGGAGTCATACATCCTCGATTGAATATCCAAGTAATATTCAATAATAATATACAGGAGTCATAAGCCCTCGAATAATATTCGAAATAATATTCAATAATTAATATAAAGTTATCGAATAACCCTTATTCGATTAATAGTTTGGAAAACTATAACAATATATATATAAATATATATATATATCCATATCCATATATACAAAATCTACTCGGGATCCTCGACTCCCGGTTTTAGAAAATATTTTCACCTTTGGGTCCCTATACTAAGGGTATATGCAAGTTACCGCTATCCTCTAGCATAGGTATTATGCAACTATAAGCATTTGAACCAACAGATATATAAATCAAGAATATGAAACAGGCATGCATATATACCATATCACATGCTAATAACGGAAGAATTTGCTAATAACCAATATGCATTTATCGCAAGATCATGCATATACACATATTCATCACAACAACAGTATAACGGGTAGAAAACTTGCCTGAGCGACTGGGGTTACGAATGGCTCGGGACGAGTCTGGTAACCTATAAGCAACAAGTAAGTTGGAATTAAACCAAAGTCACTTGTAAATCTATACTCTAACCAACTCAGACTCTAACGCTCGTTTTGCGCTTACTGATTTGCTTAAGTCGCCCGGGTACCCTCGGCTCCACCATTTTTAATAATTTAACCTTTACGAGTTTTAAGGCGATTCCTTCGCGAGTGTCTTACCAACTGCCTAACACACTTACCATAAATGTTTCATACATTAATTAACCCTTTTTGGTCTTTAACCTATGTTTCAAAGTAAGGCGAGGGGAAAAGTTTCGTTCGCGAAACGCCGTTACTTGAAACGGTCGTTTCTCCTAAACCGTGCATCGGAATCGAACGAACTACATATCAAAACGAAGCTCGTAACATGAACTATCTAAACATGGCAATGGTCAAAACCTAGCAGGGAGTTCTCGGGTCCTAATGTTATGAAAAAAAGCAGTCTAAAGTAAATCGGACGTTACGACGGCTATGTTTACGCGATTTCCAATATTTTAAACCATTCAAAACCATCCCAAATCAACCTCAAATCCAACATACAACCAACATCCATCCTTATCACATCATAACAACCTCAACCAATTCAATTTTAACATTCATACTTATGCCTAAGCTTAACTTTAACCATTCTTAAGTTCTTTTAATCAAAACAACAACATTTACCATTCCAATTCAATACCATTTCAAATCCCAAACTCTAAATCACAACATCAAGCTACAATATCATCCTACTAATCAAAATTATCTTATAATACATAGGAATCTAGGGTTTGGAGATGGTATACCTTCCTTGAAGTGGTGGGAGGAGCTAGGAAGCCTTAAGAAGCTTTGAGAAGTCTTAGGAATGCTTGGATCTTCAAGGAAAACAAGAAAAACTTCAAGAAAAAAAACTTGAAAACACTATTCATAGTCTTCTTCTTTGATTAAATGAAGAAGATGGAGAAGGAATTGATGGCTTAAACTCATGATATAGCCCTAACTAAGCATGAAGATGATTAGGGAATTAACTCACCAATTTAGGAAGCTTGGATCTTTGATTTTGAATTTCTTGCTCTTTTGAATAGTAAAAAGCCGAGAGCAAAGATGAACCATGCCTTGGTTGCTTTTTGATTTTGATGAAAAATGATTTTTCTTGGCTTGGTTGGCTTGTTTTTGTGTTTGATTTAGTTAATTACCTTGTTGCCCTTGAATTTGTGTGGTTACAAAGCCACCACACCTCCTTCCTTTTTTGTCATGCCTATGTCACCTTGCACATGTCATAATGCTCCCACTTGTCCACACCTTGTGGTTTGATGATGTCACAATCCCTGGCTTCTTGTACAAGCTTGTCTCTTGGTCACTTATTTGTTTTACGGTTCGCTTATCTTTCGTTCTCGTTTATCGTTTGAGGGATCATACCCGGGATCTTATTACTTAGGTTCCCTTAACCTTTCTCAATATATTATATTCCTTTTATGATCCTCTCCTATAATCCTTTAATTTAAATCCTTTTTATCCTGTTACCTTTTTCTCAATTCTTTCCGTATCTAGTGGATTTCCGGGAAAAATCAAAGTGTTCGGAATTGGATTCTAACGATCTTTACATACACTTATATACCATATAGAGTACTAATAATATCCCAGAAGATCAATAACAGAACCCCTACATAGTGTGGCATGAAAAGTTTTCTCATTCAGCAAAAACACTATTCATAAGGGTTTCAAAATCTCCAAAAATTGGGGTTATTACAGTCTCCCCTCCTTAAAAGGATTCTGTCCCGGAATTAAATAGAAAACAAATGGGGATACTTTCTTAGCATTACACTTTCTAACTCTCGAGTAAATTTTCCCATATTGTGGTCCTGCCACCAAACTCTGCCTAGTTTGATAATCCTTCTCCTAAGCACTTGCTCCTTTTCACTCTATAACCCTTCCTGGTTGCTCCATATAGGTTACGTCGGGTTGCATATCTATGCGCTCATATGCCTCTATTTATCTGGCATCTGAATTACACTTCCTTAACATTGATACGTGAAACACGTTACGACCTGCTACATGTTCGGGGTTAGGGCTAGCTCATATGCTAACTTCCCAAACGTCTTAATATATCCAAGGGTCCAACAAATTGTAGTCTTAGCTTTCCTTTCTTTCCGAACTTCATCAATCATTTCCAAGGGATACCTATAATATTACTAGGTCCCCTATTTCATACTCTTTGTCCTTTCGTGTCATGTCCATCTTGGGCTACTACCAGCCGTCCTCTGATTAGATCTATCATATCCTTGGTCCTTTAGACCACTGCTGGTCCGAGCATCTTGCGCTCTACAACTTCATCCTAACATAAGGGAGATCGATATTGTCTTCCCTCAAGGATCTCATAAGGCGATATCTCAATACTGACATATGATCTATTGTCGTAAGAAAACTCAATCCGTGTTAAGTGATCATTCCAATTTCTTTCAAGTCTATTGCACAGACTCTCATTATAGCTTTTAGCATTAGAGCTTTTGCTTCTCAATACCCATTCTTTTCGAGTTCGTAATCGCTACTACCTTCCGTTCCTAATATTATACTGGTTATATTTTTGCTCGTTAGCGTTCTATAACCTTTTAATAACCACGTCAACCTTAGTATCACGAATGTGTTCCCATTTCGCATACTACCACCACTTTATTACTCCTTTTTCAGTTGTTTCTATTTTCTAAAATTTGATCAATCAAATAGAAGTAAAGGAATTTGTTGAGAGATCACTATGATCATGAACACCTGTTATATCGCTTAGTTAGTACAGAAGGTGGCCAGCCTTTAGTACTTGACAAGCAATTAAACAATAGCTGGTATCCTACTAGGCTTCTATCACACAGATAGATAGTCATTCGGCAATACCTCCCCTTTCTGGAAGGGTTGTTCTTCTCAGCTTACATGAAATGAAAAGAAGAGAAAAGAACGAATTGAAGAGAATTGTATATATGAAAAAAAAATATACTGCCATAAAATATCTGGCTTGGAACCTACCTCTGAACTATAGAGGTTTGTCATAGGAGAACAAATCATGTACGTATATAAATCAACATTAAGCATTATAGCCTCGTATTTCCCATGCCTAAATATTTTCGCTATCCCGTCCATCATTCTATGGACCCATACTCTTCCTCAAGCTTATACATAATCACCTTTGAAACTCCCTCGACATCGAAAATCGAATCTGGGATCTCATTCTATACATCATCGTTACTAGAATTTTATGCTTGCACCGCAACCTTCCTCGTATAATAATACGACTCTCTATTGATAAGAAAGAATAATTATTCACCAGGTAGATACTCTACTTAATTAGTCTATCAATGATAACTTATACACTACCACGACCCGATTAGTGGTACTCAATCTCAACACCCATTCCAATACAACTCTCATGGTTGTAATCAGCTCACTACTCGCAGAATCATTGCTGCCTTACTATGGTCCACCACTGACCCACTGTAGTCATTCATTTTCCTTGAAGTCTTAAATAGCTAACCATACAGAGTCCATACATCTCGTATCAAATCCTTCTAAGGAGGTAACATAATCCCCATTCCTGATTCATGAAGAACACTCCTGATCCTGACATACATACATGACATGAAGCAGATAAAAGTGCAGAAGAGTTTCAATCAAAGCAACGATGGCAGGTTAATACCATTCTTAATCATACACCCTAAATAGAAGAATTAACTCAAGGGTTCATCTAGTCCTTTTTGAAACATGGTCCTGGCTTATCTCAAGATAGGACCTTCTAAGATAGATAGCCCGTTCATGGCGATTGCACGAATTAAACCTTTACCAACTACTATTACGGTTGGATATTGCACAGTCATCAGAAGGAATGTCAATCTTCCAAACCATAATTCAACCTTCAAATTTTTAACCATCATCACTGTATTCTTTTGGCACACGCGCCTATAATTATCCTCTTACCTTTAAAGTGTCGGCCACCTCTTTGGCCTTTCCTGATAGTAAAATTTCCTTACAGTCAATGTCATTTTAACCACCTCCAAATAAATTTTCTACCTTATTTCCGATCACTGCTTGAGTGAAGATGTTTTCCTTAAAATCAGATGGGAAAAAAAAATATCACCATTTTTCCATAAGTTATTGCCTCAGTCTTTAGAGGCTAATCACTGTCAAGACTGACTCTCAATCATACTTAGAACATTTTTTTTTATCTTAAGTCCTAATTGCCCTGAACAATTTCGACCATTACTGGTTCGATCCATACTTTCTCGTGGTTTAACACGTGCCCCACTTGGCATCATTATAATTACGTCATATTTCCTTTATCCACATTTCTATTCTTGAGAATTTTGAATATTACCTTTTTCCTTATAAAACCTCTAAGGTTATCCTTCAATCGTTCCTCCTGTATTCCCTAGATACAGGGCATATCACAATACCATTTACTAATAGTAGAACCATTGTCTATATACTTCTGCAAAATTTCTCCACTGATTCTTAAAGGTTGTTGTTACCTTAACCCTTTCCCAATCATACTGTCAAAACTCATACTGTCCCTATTAAGGGTGACATGCCAACCTTTATGCAGTCCCCTAGGATTCATTTTAAGTTACCAATGTTCTATCCTTAATTCCACCTTTAAAAGGTACCTGCATCCTTCCACGAATAAATCAAGTCATATTTCCTTGATAGATTATCATATTCATCATTCCCACCTCGATAGTCTATACCTAACTTCATAATAGCATCCTTATTCAAATTGAGGTCAATTCATATGGCCTCCAAAAGATAACAACGGTTATCCGCTTGTCTTGCCTAATTTGGTAACGATAACAAGGATGTTCTGGAAGATATTGGTCGTGTTCAACGTGAACTTCTTCTTAATAATTCCTTATTTACTTTTGTTGTTTATCTCAACAGTCACCTCAATGTTGGGATATCTTTCATACCTGGCGTCTCCCTTTCTGGGTATCAAGCCACCGGTCTTACATTTCACCTTCTTGAAGGTCACTTCCTTCATCCAATTTTCCTAATTTCTTACTTTCTTGACTCCTCAGTCCATCCGTGTTTCCTTATTAATCAATCGATCTATCTCAAAGTTTCATCGAATATTGTCAATTTCAAGGGAATTAACTATACGTATCGCTTACGCCTTCAAACCTTGAATTTATCTCATGATCAGTCACCATTGCGCTGATGATGACACACTTCTCTATATTTATTGCAAGGGTTTCTTAGGGTTTCCCATACCTAACTCCCTTATCACTTCTCAACTCTATTTCCTTTATATCCCTTTATACTCCTTCCCTTTTCAGTCTTTTATTTTCGTTTCCATTACAACCATTACATGAACCAACACAACATAAGCATTGCTTTCAAACATCCCGTCATTCTGGATTCGTGTCCTCAAAACGAATCTTGACAACTTTTACAACTTAGATTCATAATTCATCATACTCGTCCGCTTTTATTCTGGCTCTAAAGCTTTTACACTACCTCCATAACCTTGGGAAGTACTTTCCCGAAAACAATTGTCTGAACTTTAATCAGTTTATTATAACCTCTGGCTCTGTGCCTTTCTTGGCCTGTCACCAACGGGTGGCCTCTCTCTTACGGGGGTAAGTGACAAAAACAGTCTTTTGTGCTTCGTCAATCATTTAGAATCTCAAATAATTCCTATATTTCCTTTAGTCAAGCTCTTGCCTCGACTGGGTCAAACTGTTCCTTGGAACTCTGAGAGCTTAGCGACTTAAAGGTCATGAAAGGATTTCCTACCGCATTGTTTCCTTAAGGTGGTGGTTGGGAATAAAAGTATAAGTTCTGTTTAGACAGGTCCATGAATTTCCATATAGGAGTATCGTCTCGGGTCTCCTTATCTTGCTCGACTTCTATTTTCTCAGTATGAAATGTTTCATCCTTCTCCCATACTTGGGGTTATCTTATACGCTAAAATCCTCATTTTCCACTTCATTATGTTATGGGTTCCTTCTATCTTGATGGCGTCCTCCCTGACTATCACATTCAGGGTTTGCCCTAAATCTTATTCCTTGAACTATGACTTTCATCTAGGATCTCATCTTTAAGCTCTTAAACATTTGGAACCCAAATTCTATAGGAATACCTCATTATTCCCTTATCATCTTTCTCGGTATTAATCTCATATCTATTTTTTGGCTCTCTGCCTTCATTCATCACTTTTTCTGGCACAATATGTTCTTTTCCAATAATTCGGTCTGTCTTGCAATCTCAAACAGCTTTTCGGTACCGGCTCCGGTTACCTTCACTTCTATTTCCATTTTCTCAAAATCTCTTATAAACTCTCTCAAAGACATTATCATCTTGAGGCTCTCCTTTTTACTAAGGGCATCAGCCACCACATTGGCTTTCCCCGAATGATAAAGAATCTCATAATCATAATCCTTGATTATATCTAACCACCTCATTTGGCGCATGTTGAGCTCTTTCTGCGTGAAAATGCACTAGAGCACTTATGGCTTGTGTAAATCTCGTACTTCTCTCCATACAAGTAGTGCCTCCAATATTTAGGGCAAAACTATTGCCACGAGCCCAAGCTCATGGGTGGGGATATCGAATTTTATATTCCCTTAATTGTCTTGATGCGTACGCGATTACCTTGTTGTGCTGTATAAGAAGCACCCTAATTCCTTATATGAAGCGTCACTACACATCACAAAATCTCCTTTTTCCATCCGGCAATGCCAGCATAAGGGCCATCACCAACCTCTGCTTCAGTTCTTGAAAGTTGTTCTCGCATTTCTCTGTCCATTCGAACTTCTCAGTCTTACGAGTAAGCCGCGTTAAAGGGGCTACTATCTTTACAACTTGAACGAACCTCCGGTAGTGACCGGCCAATCCTACCTCTGGTAGTCGACCAAACCATGGTCATCAATTCATCAGTGGTCCTTTATCCAATCCTGTCAGGATCCTCCATGGGATCCTCCTCAACAACTATCCCTTCTAGGACAACATCCTCAACCGCTAAATCCTCAATATCAACATCATCCGGTCCTGCATTAGGACACTCTATCGGATCCACAATCCGATCTCCAATTAGTAATAAAATATCATCGCGATGTTGCTCCTCAACCTCAGGGTTCGGAGTCCCGCTACCATATACGATAACGAACTACGCTCCTATCACGATATTTATAAGGGTTCCCATAAGGGTTTTAACTGTCAGTACTACGTTAGGTAGCCCGACTATGAACTTGGCAAGAGTTCTTATTATCTTAGTGAACTTATTATCTTAACGTCCCATCATCTCTGAGGTTTATAACGCTTAGCTCTGATACCATTTCTGTAACACCCCCAGATCCGGGGTCGGGGATCCGGGTCGTCACGGTCTTTCTTTCCACAATATCACTTCACTTAATTAATAATAAATAACCTTATGC